>NW_027219739.1:0-249135 GCF_027580195.1 Bos mutus
TGGAGCATAGGAGGGGCTCAGTAAGGGCCTGTCACTTTGTTTTGTCCATGGTGGAGCCATCAGGCTGGAATCAGGGCCACAGCCTGCTGAGGATCTAGAGTGGCCAAAACAAAGTCAATCAGACCATCTCAAGACCCACTGTCCACAGGAGTCCAGCAGGCAGGATGGGCTTAGCTGGGGATGTCATAGCTGGGGGGCTTCTGGGGTCCCCAAATCTCTCAAACCAAACTCATCATCTCCACACTGCCTGGCCCAGAACTCTTGAGGTCTCAACAAAATACTTGCACATCTGTTGGCAAGAATCAAAGCTCTTTTTGGAGAAAATAAATACTATTGCCTACCCACTCCAGTATTCTTGCCTGGAGAATTCCATGGACATGGGATCCCCACAGGCCTCAGTCCATGGGATCACAAAGAGTTGGACACAACTGAGCGACTAACACTTTCACTTTCATCCCAGCCTCCCACTCCTGGGCTGCATGAACTGGCCCAGTCCAGACATTTCACATTTCAATCAGATATGCCAGGCTTTGTCCCAGTCCCCAAACCTAGCAACCCCCCATGCCTTCCTGGCTGGATCCCAAACTGCTGCTTACAGCAGACAGCCCTAACTCCCACACCACCAAACTCCTGCCTGGGACCCTTACTTGCAGATGGTTTCAGATCTGACACCTGCCAATGAATGGCTGAATTCTGAAGACACCTGACAGATGACAGGAAGACATGTTAATCACTTCTTGTTCTAGATACTTCTTTCTGTAAGATAGCCTTCTGGGGTAGAAAACCTCAGCTCCCTGGCTAACTGCTTCCATAGTACTGTTATCTCACACTGCTCTCCTTACTTAATAGAAAGTTGAATGAATCACCTATGTGAACAACATCTCTGTGTCTTTGATAAAGATGTTATTGGAAATATCCAAAAGCCCTGGGAGAACAACCCAGAATTAATTACTTTTGTGCTTAGTTTCAGACACATTTGATATCTGTAACTCTTTATGACTTTTTAAAGCCTTTTCACATTAATCTATTTCTCTCTCTCTCTCCCCCGCCTCCCTCTTCAATGAGGGGACAATAACTCCATGGACAAGCAGGGCAGGCATTATTATTATTCCCATTTTACAGATGATAAAACTAAGGTGTACAGAAGTTAAACAACTACTTCAAGGTCACCCTAGTGAGAACCAGAGATGGGTCACCCGTGGCAAGTGCAGAGCCCTTTCCGCTGAACCACCTGGCCCTTGAGCTAAAAGATCTGTCTTTGGCACCTACAGGGAAACACGTGCTCCTGACACGGTAACCCCAGAATCTTTCTCTCTTGCCTTCAGCCCCAGTATGCAGGTGGAGCAATCCATTCCTCACAGATGCCTGATCGTGTCTTCTCCCTCTGCTTCCTTTAGAGGCGCGGTTGTGATTTTATCCAAAATGGTCATGCTGCACATTGTGTTTATGCCACTCATGCAAAAAGCATTTGCTAAGCACTTACAACGTGCCAGTGGCCATGCTAGGTGCCCAGATGCATGGGCAGTCATTCACTCACAGATATGGCCAAGGGCCTATAGGCTGCACCCTGGGTATGGGGACACAGCAGATACAAAACAGGAGACACACCTATCCTCACATGCTGGCTCCGCTCACAGCCAGGCTTTGTAGTGGACAATAGCCAGCAGTGACAACACCGAGCTATAAGGACTTCACAGGGGTCAACAGCACACCCTGGGCCCAAGGAGATTCACCACGGAGCTCTCAGCGCAGCTCAGCTCCTTCTGGAAATAGACAGGGATTCGGGAACAGCCACTTCACCTAGACTCTCATTCAGCAACGCCCAGACACAGATCTCACACGCTACTTTGCTAGCTTCAAACACAGAGTCCTCCACTGAAACAAGAGCTGGTATTTATAAGAAGGCTGAGCGCCGAAGAATTGATGCTTTTGAACTGTGGTGTTGGAGAAGACTCTTGAGAGTCCCTTGGACTGCAAGGAGATCCAACCAGTCCATTCTGAAGGAGATCAGCCCTGGGATTTCTTTGGAAGGAATGATGCTAAAGCTGAAACTCCAGTACTTTGGCCACCTCATGTGAAGAGTTGACTCATTGGAAAAGATTCTGATGCTGGGAGGGATTGGGGGCAGAAGGAGAAGGGGATGACAGAGGATGAGATGGCTGGATGGCATCACTGACTCGATGGACGTGAGTCTGGATGCACTCCGGGAGCTGGTGATGGACAGGGAGGCCTGGCGTGCTGTGATTCATGGGGTCACGAAGAGTCAGACACTACTGAGTGACTGAACTGAACTGAACAGCATTTCACATTTTCATATGTGTTATAATAAAATGACAATAATAAAATTCAGTGGCTGCCTATCAATGTGGGCCCCTGTGCTTAATGCTTTACATGAAGGTTTTATGACAGCCTTCAAAATAACCCATCCCCATTTCACAGATGAGGTCACCAAGGCTCAAGGAGTGAGTAGCACCAGCACACACACCCAGGTTTCTGATACCATGTGTGATGGTCTCTCCACAGTGCCCGGCTGTCCTCCCCACATTCACACAAATATGGGAAAACACACAGATGCCATTATAAACAACCAGATGAGGCCTCATAAATCCTTTGATGCTCATCCGTTCATTCCACAAATATTTAATGAGCATCTACCATGGGCTCAATAAATATTCGCACCAGAGGGCTTCCCTGGTGGCTCAGGCAGTGAAGAATCTGCCTGCAATGCAGGAGACCCAGGTTCGATCCCTGGGTTGGGAAGATTCCCTGGAGAAGGAAACGGCAATCCACTCCAGTACTCTTGCCTGGAGAATCCCATGGACAGAGGAGCCTTGTGGGCTAGAGTTTGTGGGGTCGCAAAGAGTTGGACACAACTGAGCGACTAACACAACCACCACCAAGTGCTAGACACTGTGTGGGGCACTATGGCGAGCCCAAACCAACCAAGTTCACAGTCCCCTGCCAAATGGGGGAGACCAACACTGATCAAACATTCCGGCAATTTAAAATCACATCTGTGCTAAGCACTACAAAGGTTCAAGACTCTTAGAGAAACTGCAGTAGAGGTTTCTTTCTCCCAGTGAGCGAGGACAGAGAAAGCACACTTGAGCTGGTATTTAAAAGATGAAGGAAGATGGCAAAAGCCCCTTCCAGACGGTGGAAACAGCCTGTGAAAAGGTCCCTGTGCACACTCTCTGAGCACAATCACCAGAGAAACTTGAAAGTACCCCATGTCTGGGCCCAGAGACAGAGGGAAGAGTTCTCAGGAATGAAGCTAGGAGTGAATGGGGCAGACTGCAGGGCTTCCAAGGGCACAGGGAGAAGTTCTGTTCCCATTCCTAGAACAATGATGAGCCCCTGCAGGGCATTAAACAGGGAGGCCACCTGACCAGTGTGCTGGGATTCTGGAGGACAGCCCCTGCACCTGCCCAGGCTGCACCATCACGCTTCTTAGGCTGCATCGTAACAAACCCCTGGTGGCCTCCCTTTGAGAGCATCACTGTTTTAGACTCACCTCCACATGCCCTGTGACCAGCACTGCGCCTGGCACCAAGTAGGTGCTTAGCAGGTATGAGCTCCACGTATAAAGGAAGCATCACAGCTGCTCTCGACATGATCTAAGTCTAAAAGGAGACACACACACAAAGACACAAACACTGATGCCCCACATAAACACATAGGAGGTGACAAGTTCTGCAGGAGCAAGGGGAGCAGAGAGCAGATCCATGTGAGCCAGGTGTGTAGACAGACACACTTAAAGTGAGTAGATAGTACAGCGCTGGCTGTGTGTGACTGAGTGGGCGGACAGGGAAATGGGTGAGGATGAGGCTGAATTAAAGGGAGAGGCAAGCAGCTGGGTGAAATTCATCAAAAAAAGAGAAGCAGTAGCTACTGACAAAACGTGCCACTTGCTTTCATGGGAGGCAGATAGCTCCCATGTGAAGATGCTATTTCACTTTAGAGTTTAAGCAGCAGAGATCAAAGTCAGACCATCCGGATTGAAATCCCCAGCTCACCACTTGGTTGGTTGTGATGTTAAATAAGTCACTTAACCTCTCTAAGCCTCATCTGTAAAATGCAGACAATAAGAGCACCTACCGCATCAAATTGGCGTGAGAATTAAATAAGTACTTGACACAGGACTGACACATGCTAAGCACAGGATAAAGGTGAGAAACTGTTGTTGTAGTCTCTCTTTCCTCACCTACTTGCAAATAATGTTTTCTTTTCCTTTTTCTTTTTTAAATGACAATAAGATTAGAAGTTCTCCAAAGACTTCTCAATGTTTCTAGAATTCAGAGTCCAGCAAGGAGGATCAGAAGGGCCAGTTGGGCCCTGAGAGGACACTCTGTGGAGTGATGGGTGAGCCAAAAGTCTATCAAAGTCAACACGTTGGGTGGAAGCATGTGCATGGACTCTGATCACACGCCCTGGGGTGGGCTTCCACGTCCCTGTCTGCCAGTTAAATCCCTGAAACAATTCTGGGCATTCTCAGACAACCTTCAGTGAATGGGCAGTTTCAGAAACAAAGCGATTTGGATAATCGATTTGGATTTAGTGATTATTATTAGGATGGCTGTTGCTTTCAAAATCAGTTCCCTCTGAACAAAGTCAAGTGGATCATGGGCAGAGTGTGAAAATATCATTTTCTCTCTGCCACCTCCTGACCCTGCACCATGAGAACAACAATAATGCATCACTCCACAAAGTCCTTCTTTGGCTAGATTTTATCCGAACGGTGACTGATGGTGTCCTTGCCAAATGGCAGGAGAAGGGGTCTGCTTCAGCCAGCAGCTGTGGAACATGGGCACTGATGAAGACAGATGAGTCCATTTACTCAGTATTTTGGATCTACCACTAATTTTCTAGATGACAATGACACTTCATCCTTCCAGCAATGTAGACTGTTCAAAAAAGACTGAAAAAGTAGAAAGTGGGGTGAAAAGAAAGCCCCAATCAGCCCCAAAGTTGTCACAACGTTCATGCCCTTGACTCAAGCAAAAATTCTCAAATCTTCAGACATCAGCTCATAACCAATTTACTCATACTTTGCACATGATTCTAATAAGCTATTTGATTTGGGGTTCAGAGCAAAACCAGATCAGAGAAATAGTCACCTCCAGACTGAGCTAACCCAGTTCCTGAATCAGTCCTGACCACAGAAGGATAAAGAGCAGAAACTTCCAGCCCAGGAGCAAGGTACCTGGAATATGTCTTGCTGTTCAGGGGACCCCAGAACACCACTTTATTCATTATATTCAGACTTGCCACTAGACTACCTGGCTCACCAAGCCTGATGACTTGGCTTCATTCCTACAGTGTTTACTGGGACCAGAGCTCAGCCAAGTCTCTGTGGCCTGATACTCCCTGGAGGTGGGAATGGGGTATCAGAACCTGATTCCTACAGCTGCCAACTGCCAGTTAGAGTATTGCTCCAATAAACTAATCTCCTAAAACCATAATATTTCTTAGATGCTGGAAAGTATTTCTTCCCCAGGTTTGATATTGGAGGACCTTGGAGGATGGTGTGTGTGTGTTTGTCAGGGGAGAGGAGACTGACATTAGCTCTGCACAAAATCCTCTATTGGAGCATCCGACAAGTACCCTTTTCCCTCTGCACAACTCCTGGGTCCCACAAAGCACCAAAGAAGAAATAAAAAGCAAGCAGAAAGCTCACCCCACATGGCTTGGCATAAAAAGCACTTCCTCAATTTGTTAAAACTATACCCATTAATCCTCTTTGAATCAGAGAGCTGAGTTCCAAGCTTTTAGGTCTATTTGCTTGTTCAATAAATATTTATTGAGCTCCTGCTCTGTGCCTGGCCCTGAGATACTGCCTAGAGGGGTGGGGGTGTATACAAGGGAGCCAGACACACCCAGTGCCTGCCCTTGCAGTGCTTACAGTGGAGCAGAGATCCTCAGTGTTGAAATTCATAGAGAAGAGCAAAGACTTATTAACTAACCCAGCACCAGAATCTAGACCATTGAGGTCTTAGCAACCAACCTCGCACCAAAGCCCAGACCACTGACCCCAACTGGAGCTCACACTTCTATTGTTTCAGCCTGGCACACCTGCTGGCTCCTGGAAAGGTACAGAGACAAAGGCATCTCACCAGCCTCATTGCAAACTGTTACATAAGCAGAGAGATTAAGAATAAACAAAAGGAGCAGATGAATGCGATGCTCATTGGGCAAACTATGCCATTTAATTTTCTCACCTTCCTAGAACCAAAATAAATAACCAAAAGAGTAAGCAATAAGAAGCCACTTACATTTCATCCCAAACAACATGGGGAATGACCAAACAGGTGCCTCAAGAAGGGGTATGCCTTCCCCATCATCCTCCCCTGACCCCTCCTGACCATGCTCAGGTCACACTGTGTGACTGCCAGTTAGGCTGTGAGACCTCAAGGGCAAGATCCATGTCACATCCATCTCTGTACCCTAGAGCCTAGAAAAGGGCCTGGCAGAAAGCTCTCTCCATCACAACATGTAGCATTAGTATGATGGAGCAGAAATAGGTGGAGCTGTGGCAGCCATCTAGGTGAGCCAGTCAGATCTCCTTTAAAGAGAGAATCTACAGGACAAGTGCCCTCAGCTAAGCCTCCAGCTGTGGCTTTAAGATCTGTTATAGTGTTTAATTAAGACAAGGACACATTCTTCCCAGGGAGCCTGCAGCCAGTGACCAAGCTGGGCAGGGATTCTAGAGCCTGGTTCTTTTGGTCTCCGATATGTGATCCCTCAGGCTTCTCTGGTGGCTCAGATGGTGAAGAATCTGCCTGCAATGCAGGAGACCTAGCTTTGATCCCTGAGTCAGGAAGATCCCCAGGAGAAGAGACTGGTCACTCCAGTATTCTTGCCTGGAGAATCCCATGGACAGAGGAGCCTGGCAGGCTACAGTCCATGGGGTCACAAAGAGTCAGACATAACTGGGCAACTTTTACTTTCACTGATCCCTCTAACTGGCAGTCTTTGCTCTGGAGCACCCCACACCAATGGGCTGGCCAAGACTTTCTGAGGCTCTTCTCCCAGCTCTCCTTCCTTCCCCTGTACTTTCACAGGTGCCAGAACAGCACTGTGATCTGAGGCTTTCACTACCTCCTCTTTTACCTTTCATGGATATTACCCCTAAGATCTCTGGGACCTATACATCCATCTTGGCCTGTAACTCCTGACGGACCCCAAACAACAAGTGTCAGTGACATCCACATGCTCCTTTACATAACCCAGCCTCCTTTTAAGTTAGGTTGGTCAACAACTATTTCTGATCAATGAAATATGAGTAGAAATAATACATGCCACTTCCAAGTAAAGATGGCCAAAAATCTCGTGTGCCTTCCCCTAAGGATTTCTTCCTGCCCCCATCTTCTTGAGGCCAAAGATGGGAGAGTGACAACACAAGGGCAGCCTGGAGTCCTGTGTTCTCACTTGGAGGAGGGCCTCCCAGGAGGTTCTGACCCACACTGGATTTGGCTGAGCAGTATATAAATTTGACTGTGTCAAGCAAAACAGATTTCAGGATTTGTTGATGCAGCACTGCCAAGTCCACCCTAACCAACAAAAGTTATATATCCTCTGTGTGTGTGTGTGATAAGTCGCTTCAGTCATGTCCAACTCTTTGCAACCCTATGACCAGCCCACCAGGCTCCTCTGTCCGTGGGATTCTCCAGGCAAGAATACTGGAGTGGGTTGCCATGCCCTTCTCCAAGGGATCTTCCTGACTCAGGGATTGAACCCGCATCTCATGTCTCCTGCGTTGGCAGCAGATTCTTTACCACTAGCGCCACCTGGGAAACTCAATGAATTTATTTAACACTTCTATTTTCACCCCTGTCTTACACTTTCAGCTTGTTCATTTCCCTGTTGTGATCTCACATCTCTGCATAAAGAAGTTGATGATCTTCCGTAGAAGGGAGGCCAAACACATGAAGAAGAGCCCTTTAAAAATATAGGTAGTGAGCTAAAAGTCTTAGCCCAATATCTAGTTCTAAAGGTGTATTATTCCATGTACCTTCTCCCGGGTGCCTAGCTAGGTCTGAGAAATTGGTTGGGAGTAGGCATGGCATGACCAAGGGCATTTCCCTCACACCAGGAAATCTCGGGGGTCGATGCTCGTGGGAACATGCAGGAGGCAGCTCAGCTTAATCCTGATACATGGGGTCTTCTAAGTCCATTGGTCATGAGGAGGTAGAGCTTCTCTGAGGAAGTGATCCAGAGAAATCATTCATACTATGGGAAGCTAACTCAGAAGGCAGATTCTAATTTATTCACTTATAGTTCAGTTCAGCAAACATTCACTGATGCCAACTGTATGTAAAACACTGGGGCATCAGACTGGCTCTGCCCTCACAGAGCTACAGTCCAGCAGGGGAGAAAGAGACAAATATGGAAGATGTGCTGGGAGATACACATGAATAAAGATCTTGCACTCACATCCTCTTTATCCAACACCCTTTTCAGCAACATGGCACTGGAAAGTGATGACAGAGAAACATGGCTTCACATCATGTTTTGAGATTCCATATCCATTATATTTATTCCTAATTCAGCTCTGTGGGTCAACATCATCATATCCACTTGGTACAGGAATAGTAAGACTGGTGACAAAACTGGCATGAACATTTACTGAGCACCACGGACAGACGAGCCTGGTGGGCTGCAGTCCATGGGGTCAAGAAGAGTCAGACACTACTGAGCGACTTCACTTTCACTTTTCACTTTCATGCATTGGAGAAGGGAATGGCAACCCACTCCAGTGTTCTTGCCTGGAGAGTCCCAGGGACGGGGGAGCCTGGTGGGCTGCCGTCTATGGGGTCGCACAGAGTCGGACACAACTGAAGCGACTTAGCAGCAGTAGCATAGTACATCAAGCATTCTATTACTTTACCCAGATAGTCTTCTTTGATCTCCATATCCTATTAGGCAGTTAGTATATTAGCCCCATTTTACAGATGAAGAAATAGAGGCAAAGTGGCTTGTCTAAGGTCACCAGGCAGGTACACGGTACCCAATGCGGATATAGACCCAGGTCTCCTGACATGATGAGGTGCTCATCCGACAGGTGCTTGGAGCCAAGGGAGCTGAAGGGCCTGGTTTTGTGCCCAGCCTCATACCCTCGGGGACTCTCTCTCATCATTCCCCTGCAGTACAACTGACTTCAGATACTGTTTGGTCTGCCAGACGCCCCCACTCTCAAGCTCCCCTTTGCCGCCCCTCCCACCCAATCAGGCCTCAGAGCACCTCCATCCCCTCTCCATCTCTGGTCAGGGCCCAGGACTTACCCATTCAGTTGCTACAGCAGCTTCCTGGCTTTTCTGTCTCCTCCTTCTCCTGTCTACCTTCCCATCTCTACATCCCTACTGTCCTTTATCTTGTCACATTCATGTTCAAAAATCTCCCATGGCTCCTCACTGTTCCAAAATGAAGGCCAACCTTCCTGACAAGGCATTCAAGGCCTTCCACACCCATCACCAGACTGCCTTTCCTCCTACAAATCCTGCACTCAGCTGAAAACAGAATCGGTCAGTGCTCCCCAAACACACCTCACACTTTGTGTCCTCTGTCCTTTGATCTTGGTGATTGTTTCTGGGATCCAACCTCCATCTGCCTGAGCCCACACCTCTTTGTGTCAACATTATATTCACCCTTCCAGACTCATCTTGACTTCCTCTCTTCCAGGAGATCTAGATGTGGTCTTCCCTTTCTCTTGATGCTCCTGGCATCTATTGCTTCTTTCTTGAGCTTAGCATTTCCCAAGTAGATATGTGATCAGATCCACCTGGCATCCACCCCACTTTAACAGCCTCCAGTGTACTTTGAGGAATCACCTCTTCTCCACTCTGTATTCAGTGTGGTTGGATGGGGCTGACCTCACCACCCTGTTCCTGCATGAAAGGCTGATGGATGTCCCAGACCCACCAATACCATGTTATTGGTTCAAGGATGGACACATGACCCAACTCAAGCCAATGAGAACTGAGCTTAGGATTTTTGCTGCAATAGTCAGGAAAGAAACACGCTTCTTACTGGAGTTTCTAAACTGGGAGGGTGTAAACTTGCAGCTGCTAGGGGCCATCTGTACAGCCAAATGGGGAGAGACTGACTGAGGGTGAAGCCAAACACAAAGGAAATCAGAGCCAAGAGACAAAGAGGGAGACAATTTTTAAGATATTTAAGTTCTTGGATTCAGCCATACCTGAATACAGCTAACTCCAGGATTTTTCAGCCACATGAGCCAATTAAAGTTGGGTTTCTGTCACCTGTAATGAGGTTCCTAAGCAGTACACCTACTAAGGGTCAGGTACCATGCCAGGCAGTGGGGTATAACCACAGAGATGTGAGCCTGATCCTAGAAGACCTCATTTTCTCTTCATTTCTAAAACTAGCTATACTGAACTATAATTCATATGCCATAACATTTATTCTTTTAAAGTCTGTAGTTCTATGGGTTTCAGTATAGTCACAGAAATGTGCAGACATCAAGATGGATTACTTTCTATCTTGCGTTGAAAACGACAAACATATGCTTGCTGTGTTCTTCCCTATCCACCAGCTCCTCTCCTGAATCCAGGACTGGATTTACTCCTTCTTTCTGCAATACCAATAAATGCAGTAAGTGCTCAATTAATGCCTAATAAGCTGTACTTCATCTAGTCAAGGCTATGGTTTTTCCTGTGGTCATGTATGGATGTGACAGTTGGACTGTGAAGAAGGCTGAGCGCCGAAGAATTGATGCTTTTGAACTGTGGTGTTGGAGAAGACTCTTGAGAGTCCCTTGGACTGCAAGGAGATCCAACCAGTCCATTCTGAAGGAGATCAGCCCTGGGATTTCTTTGGAAGGACTGATGTTAAAGCTGAAACTCCAGTACTTTGGCCACCTCATGTGAAGAGTTGACTCATTGGAAAAGACTCTGATGTTGGGAGGGATTGGGGGCAGGAGGAGAAGGGGACGACAGAGGATGAGATGGCTGGATGGCATCACTGACTCGATGGACGTGAGTCTGAGTGAACTCCGGGAGTTGGTGATGGACAGGGAGGCCTGGCGTGCTGTGATTCATGGGGTTGCAAAGAGTCGGACACGACTGAGCGACTGAACTGAACTGAACTGAAAGCTGTACTCAGACCTCCTTGAAAAGCTTGGCCTCCATCCCACAGTTGTTTGGGTCCCCTCTAAAGCACAAAGAATGAGACAACAGATATTTGGCAACCCACTCAAGGAAAGGACATACTCACCAATCACTAGGTTTTCTAAGCTGGATCCCTGCAGTGGGGTAGACTTTCTGAGAGGTGCACACCTGGAACGTGCTCCTTTGGCTCCCTGAACTTTCCCCAAGTTTATTACAGAATAATTTAAAATAGTAACAAGTGGGAAGACATACAAATCCAACAATAGGGCAATCACTTAATATTTAATAGAATAGAATAGTAAACAGCCACTAAAATTCATCTTTGCAAAGAGGATTTGAGGACATGGAGAAATAACCATGCTATAATATTAAGTGAATGAAACAAGATATAAAAGGATGCATAGAGATCTCAAGTACACAAAATAGTAAACACCAGCAACTGGAAGGGAATAATGCTAATTATTAGATGCAATTATCTTTGCGTAGGTGGATTATATGCAGTTTTCTCATGTTTCTCTACTATTTTTTTCCAAAATGAATATTACTTTAAATAAATCAGAAAAGCCAATAATATTTGTAACTCATCCCTTGGTTATTATTTAATTTTATTAATATGACTACCAAAGAATGAGAAACAACCACATGAAGAATATTTCTGAAGCTGTAAAACTTTTATTTAAAAAAACATTGTCCCTCAGAGTCTTTTAGACAAACATATAAGTAATCTAATCCCCATGTTTACTTTTTAACCTTGACTGCAAAGACGCTCAGAGCTAAAACTTAATTCACAAAAATGCAACAGTCATCTTAGCCCAGGTTCTGGGTTCAATAACGCCCATTTTTCTATGTGGTTTCTGATGCTTCCTCTTATCTGTATTTTCTGTTGTCTTGCTTGTGTTTTTATATATTCAAATGTTCCTTGGAATACATAAAGAAGTATTTGCTGAAGTGATTTGAGGTACACCAAAGAAGAGAGGTCCTGCCTAGCAGATATTCTGCTGGGATGTTTCATTTTACAAACACATGGCACTGAGTGGGGCTTTGATCCTTTATTGTTATTCTAATTACAGCAGAGGGGCAACTGAATAAGTGTGTGTGGGAGGCTCCTTTATGGAGAAAGGCTGGTCCCACTGATCAGATTAACCCATGTCTTGCTGATCTCCATCTCTTCGAAGGTTGTGTGGACAGAGGTCCATCCTGGCTGCCCAGTTTCTGGCCATTGACTGAGAGCAAATGATAGCAAAGTCTACTACAATGTGCTCACCACATTCATCCTGTGTTCAAGTCTATACAAATCAAGTGACACTGTCAACAAGTGACTGAAGAGTACATTCAATCCATAAAGACATCCTATCTGAATAAAATAGGGTCCAAACACTCTAAGATGAGACCCAAACACCGTTCAGGTTTTATTGTAATTACCCAGCCTGAACCTTTACTTTGGCTTTAGAAAGAAAGTCCCTCTACTCTATAAAGATGGGCCACTTGAAAAAATTAAGTATTCTATCACCTGGGTGTTCTCCCAACTGTGACACCTCATGGCAGGAGATAACATATTTATCTGATTCTAAGCCAAGATTCTTTTCTTCTGGTGATAACTTCACTGACTCTTCATGAGATGAGGAAAAACAAATAAGCAAACAACATTTTAGTGGTGACCATTTTGCCACATCTAAAGTTGCAATGTCTTACTTGTGAATCTAGGACAGAGGAAAGGGAAAGCAGGAAAGGAAAGGAAGAAAGGAAACATTTATTGAGCACTTACAGCATGCCAGACAGAGGACTGGCTGCTGCGCTGCCAGCTCAAGGCATTTTCCATTCCAGCCAGTTATCTCCCTTAAGCGTCACAATACCATCCTACGGAGTACATATAATAGTCCCAGTTTTTCAGAAGTGGAAATCTAGGCTTAGAGAGATTAAATCCCTTGCTCAAGGTCACCATGGGGAAGATACTAGGTTTCTGACCAGACTCAGGTCAGAGCCACCCCAAAGCCCATGCCCTGTGCCCCTTCAAATGGCTAGAAATGCCTCTGCTTGCATGAGGCAGAGATTACCCTCTGCCCTCCTTCCCTCGAGCTCAAGTGCCTTCTGACTGCCTCATCCTCTTGACTTTAGGCCCCCTCTCACTCAGAAAGTCATCAAGACACACTTGAAAAATAAAATATAAAAGCATCAACCCACATCCTGAAATTGAGCACCCTTCCCTTTGCTGCCACTAACAAGCTAATATGAAATCTCTTTCAGGGAAGCTTTCTGAATGGAATAAATTGGTGAAAACATTATGCAGCTGACAATATTTGGTGATGATGCAAACAGGGCTGCCCTGTCCATAAATGGTTTTGTCTCCAAAGAACCCGCTCTCCTGTGTCCTTTTCAAAAAAAACAAGATCGAGCAACAGAGAAACAGTACCCAGAAGGCATGGCTCGTATAATTGCATTGCCCTCTCTGTTTATGTGTGTCGGACAAGTACCCCCAGAGAACTTGAAATGTTCTGGAGAAGACAGGAATGTCATTCAGAGATGATTCCACAGGGGCTGGCTCTTCACAGCTCCCAGCTTACATCCTCCCAGGGCAAAGGAAGCCTCTCCACTTGCAGCAACCTCCGTGCACCGCCACCAACTGCCACCCGTTCCTTCACCTTTTATTTACATCGCAGAGCAGACTGGTTCATCAGTGAAGGGGGGAGGAGGGAAATAAGATGCAATCCAAATTTCTGCTTTTTCCGGGGACCCAAAAGCGGGGGAGTGGGGTGGGGGTCACACAGAGAAGGAAGTGGAGCCTGGGGTGCCCGATCAGCGTGGCATGACGACCCTCCCCTCCCCTTCTGCACCAGTACTCAAGCAGAAGTGCCCTGGGAGCCCCAGGAAGCCGGGTCAATTAAACCCATTGCCTTGGCCGAGCTTGGCACGGTGCAAGAGGCGCCAACAGAGCGTTCTGCACAGGAAATCACTGCCCCCTTCAGGCCGCGTCTCAGCCGCTGTGGCCGGAGCGTAGGGGCTCCCTCAGTCTGGAAAAACTCGCAAACCCGACCTCACGCGGCCAGCGATTGCTCCTCTAAGCCCCCTCGGCGCACCCTAGTTCTCGGGCCGGCGGAGATGTGCGCTGTTGCTAACAGCTGGAACGCAAGCTGAGGGTGGAAGGAGGGGGCTTAGGACGGAAATCTCTCGGCTCTTCTGCTCCCTCAGAGAAAGAGGCCGAGAAGGCAAGCCGACTGCTTGCGCTCCAAGTCCGTGCTTCAAGTCTGCGCCCCGGGAAACTGCGCCGGCAGCCGCCCGGCCACCAGCCTCGGCGCGGCCGCACACTCCCGCGGGTCCGGGGTGAGACCTGCTCGGGACACTCTGAGCAACTAACCGGAAGGGGTCTCCTCAGGAAACCGCTCGGGCCACAGGCAGCGCCAGGCACCTGCAGGCAGCAAGCAGCGCTGCAGAGCCGGCAGCCCCACACCAGCCGGACCGGTGCGGGTTCCGAGCTGCTGGCGCGCACCAGGCACCCGGCCCTGATGCGCGCTCCAGCCCCTGGGTCCCCGAGCCCTCTGGACCTCAAAAGCTCAGCTCGGCTTTTCTGAGGCCCGCGAGCAGGCCCGTGGCCTCTCCAGCCCTTGATGGCCCAGTTTATAGTCAATGCGCCTGTTCTTCCCACCTAGCACTCCACAGCCCCACCAGCGGGACTTGGGCAGGGGTGACCACCGCAGGCCTTTCGGGAGATTCAGTTACCACCTTATCCACTCTTTCTCTGGGCAAAGGAGACCCTAGTTTTCTATCCCACATCCCACAAGCATACACACATACACAATCCCAGAGGGGAAAGATGCTCAGCAAATCTTGGCACCAGCTGTGCGAGCCAAGCCCGGTGGGACCCGGAGGGTAAGCACTGAGACCCAGCCTGAGGTGCCCTCGGCAGGCTCAATGAGGGCTCTGCCCAAGGGTCGAAGCTTGCTTCTGTCCAACACGCCCTCCTCCATTGCCCCTACAGCCCCGACGGCGCGGGCGGCCGGACACTCACCTCGGTGTCGTAGAGTCGCAGGTCGAGGAAGTAGGGGCGCAGGAGCGACTCGTTGCGGATCTGCTCGATGGCCAGTTCCACCGCGGGAGCACGCCGCGCCCGATACTGCCCTTGGCCACCTCCTTGGTGAGCGGCATGAGGCCCATGATGGAGAGCGGCGGGCTGCTGGGCGGCGGCCGGGGGGCACCCCGCGCCCAGCCCCAGGCCCCGGGCGCGAGCGGCAGCAGCAGCGGCAGCAGCAGGAGCAGCAGCAGGCGCGCGGGCGGCGGTGGCGGCGGCGGCGGCGGCCCGGGCTGCCCGGAGCTAGGCGGGGAAGCCATGCCGCGCCGCGGGCTGCGGGCGCCGGCTCACTCGGCCCGCATGGCCTGGCCCGGCCCGCCGCCCCGCGCCAAGATCTCCCCGCGGCGCCCGCGCAATGGCGCCGATCCCCGCTCCGGCTCGGGCTCAGGCTCCGGCTAGGCACAGAACGGCCGCGGCGGCAGCGACAGCGGCAGCGGCGGCGCCCGTGACGGATCAATCACGCCGGGAAGGGGTGGGAGCGAGCAGAGTGCGGGAGGCGGGGAGCAAGTGAGCAAACGCGAAGAGGGGGGCCGGCGTCTCCGCGCGCGCCTCTCTCCGCGCGGCCGCCCCGAACCCGGCCGCCTCCGCCCGCCCCCGTGCGCGCTCTGAGCTGCTCTCCCGCCGCGAGCCGTTCAGCAGCAGCCCCTGGAGCCCGGCCGGGGAGGGCGAGCGGCAGGAAACGCGGGAGGCGAAGGCAAGGCTGCTCCGCGGCGTCTCGGGCCGCCTCCGGGGACAGGGACGGGCCGTGCGCGCCGGGGGAGGGGAGGCGCTGGCGCTGCGGCGGCCGCGGGGAAGGCCGCCTTCCCAGCACACGCACACCCGCGCTCCCGGCCCTCCGCCGCGCGGGCTGCCCCGCGACCGCCTGGACCTGAGCTCCTGGGGGCAGCGGCTGAAGGAACGAGCACGGCGTGCTGGCACACGCAGTGGCCACGGTCGCTTCGCCGAGCGCTTCCTGTAGCACCTGCACGATGATTTGGGACTGCCTCTCGGAGGTCTGGCTGGGAAGGTCTGGTCTGCGAGCGCGCCACGAGGCGTCCTAGAGGCACCTGCAGCCTACACTCCCCTGCTCTACGCTGGTGTCTGGGGCCGTGACTGAGCCCGAAGCGGCGGCCAAAACATGCCGCCGGCGGTTGAATGCCCTTTGGTGCTGAGGTTTCTGGCCTTTTAAAGGTTTGGCTGAAAGCCCCCTTCTTCCCTCTAGTCTGAGCTTTCCTTTGCCAACCTCAGGAGCCTGGAGTCTTCACCTTGCGTGTGCTATCGCCCCCTCCAGGCGTTTGACCTCCCCCGTGTCCCCATTCCCAAAGGGGGCTCCGCCCTAGAATTCTCCCACCCTTGCCTCTCCAGGTAGGAGTACTATTCTCAGGCCACAGTGGATCCAAGCTCCCCTTGACCTGGCCCTCTTTCTGACAGGTCGCGCCAGCTGCACTGGCTAACCTTAATTAGCAGTCCTGTAATCTGACCTAGAGCCTCGGGTCCATGTACCTCTCCAAGCTTGAACAATAGGAATCATGGTCATTAAAATATAAAATCCCAAGAGGTGATCAATAAGGGGGACACAGTAGGACATCATTTCAGAAAACCTTGAACCAACCATTTGTGGGCCATACCGACGACCTTGTAACAAGGTTGAGGATTTAACCTTCACTGAACACTTGCTACATTTATGAAACCCTCACAACAGCCCTAGGAACCAAGAACTTTTATATCATCCTTACTTTACAGACCAATATACTGAGAGGTTTCACAGCGCGTTGAAGTACAAAGAACTATTGAGAGAGCACTGGAACCCAGAGCCAGCAGGAGCTCTATACACAGTGCAGTGGAAGTCAGGACCAGAAACATGTTCCCCTGTGGGAAGGGAACTGCCCTGACTGAATTGTTTTGGACCTTGCTTTCCTTGAGCATGTGGTGAAGGAGTTGGACCACATGCTGTCCACAGACTTGATCTTCTGGAGTGAGGCAGGGGCAGCCTTGAATCACAGGCTAGGTTATTACCAGGAATCATGAAGATGGAGAGGAGAGGCTGAGCCCAACTCCTGGAGAGTAACTTGGACAGCTCTGGGGAAACCGGGCCAAATTCTTCCTATCCAACTCCTCTTTCTAGGCTTCTGCAGACACGACCTCCCAAGCTCCACTTAGCCTTTCCCAGCTGGAGGGTTTGAAAGGGGCAGAGCTCACTTGGACATCTCCACAAAAAAGGTGGTCCAGAGGACAATGTAATCCTCAAGATATCTGTGATGTGATCTTAACATCACAGATATCCCCTAGTCATAGGCTTCCAGCAGCTACCATTCCTCAACTTCTAAGCTCAGTTTTCTGAATTAGCATTTTCATTTTTTTTCCCTTAGTCATTTATTTTTTACTTGTAAGCCATGCCAATATGGAGTATCTGCTGACACCTACATCTGGGAATAAGTTGAAAGCTGGAACAACTTTGCTTGATATTTACTAAGTTATTGAAGGCCCTGCCTGGCAACTACCTTTCCACCTCTCTGTCTCCATTTATGAGGTTACCTGACCTCTAGACACCAGGGATCAGCCCTGACCCAAGGAACTCCAGTCTTACTCTCCATCAGTCTGGCTCCAGGCCAAGCTGTGATCTCATACTCCACTTCTGATGTCAGGGCATCTCTCTGGTTCCCAGATCCTACTCTGGCCTGTGTTCCAGTCTGGGTAACTGGATCATTGGCATGCTTTCTTGGGTCTGAGTTCCAACCTTGGTCACCAGTTTCAACTCCATGTTCTTCTAGAGCTTGAGTTCAGCCCTCTTGCTTTATAATAATCATTCATTCCTTCAATCAATGTTTTGTAGTGTCTACTATGTTCTGGGCAGTGTCCTAGAAGCTGAGGATACAGAAATAAACAAGCCAAACTAAAATCTCTGCACTTGCATAGATTCACAGACATAGAGAAGGGACTTGTGGACACAGTGGGGGAAGAAGGTGGAATGAATTGATAGCGTAGCGCTGACATATACGCACTGTTGTTGTTGTTGTTGTTTACTCACTAAGTCGTGTCTGATTCTTTGCAACCCCATGGACTGTAGCCCACCAGGCTTCTCTGTCCATGGGATTTCCTAGGCAACATTATTGGATTGAGTTGCCATTTCCTCCTCCAGGGGACATTCCCAACCCAGGGATTGAATTCGTATCTCCTGCATCTTCTGCATTGGTAGTCAGGTTCATTACTGCTGAGCCTCTGGAAAATGGGGATATATACACGACCATGTATAAAACAGAGAGTTAGTGGGAAGCTGCTATATAACACAGGGAGCTCAGCTTGGTGCTCTGTGATGTTCTAGAGGAGTGGGATGGGGGTGGGAGGGAGGCTCAAGAGGGAGTGGGTATGTGTATATTTATAGTTGATTCACATTGTTGTACAGCAGAAGCTAACACAACATTGTAAAGCAATTATTCTCCAGTAAAAATAAAATAAAATCCCTGCCTTCATAAAATTGACATTCTAGTGGAGAAAGAGAGACAATAAACAGAAAGAAGAAGATATTTTAGTATCCTGGTTTATGAAAAGTTCTATGGAGAACAATAAATTGAGAAAGAGGATTGAAACTGACAGGGTGGGGCTGCAATTAGAAATAGGGAGGTCATGGAAGGACACGCTGAGATGACTTTTCAGCAAAGACGTAATGGAGGTAAATAAGACAGACATGCAAATAGTGTTCCAGGTGGAGGAACAGCAAGGGCAGAGGCTCCGAGACAGAAGTGTGCCTGGCATGTTCAAGGAACTGTCAGGAAGCCAGTGGAGCTGGAGTGGAGTAAACAAGGGGAAAAGCATAGTACCCAAGGTCAAAGGCAAGCAAGATTAGGTAGCACCTGGGCATTGTGAGAACTCTGGTTTGCACATGATGAAGTGGGGAACAACCAGAAGGAACTGGTGCATCAGCAATGTGATCTGATCTGTCAAGTGAAGAGAAGCTGGTAGGGGGAAGAGAGGAGGCAGGGAGACCAGTGAGGAGGCTATTGTGATAAGCCACATATGGTAGCAAGAACCAGGCTACAAGCAGAGGAATTGGTGAGAAGTGGCAAGTTTAATAATCATTCATATTGTGAATGGGAATAAAATGCATTGGCAGATGCCAAGTCCCAGGATTGTGGTGAACAAATGACAAGAAACACAGTAGAGACTTTTTAAAGCAATATGCTCAGGGTCACACCCTTAGAAAGTGATAAAACATGAATGTCAGTCCAGGGTCTGTATGTTCCCTTAAATACTCATCTTCCTCCCCAAATCCTGCCTCCTTAAGCAATCCTTTCTCCCACGCCCTCTTCCTACATAAATGAACTCCCAAAAGAAGCTAGTCTCCAAACTTGAGTCTAGAGGTTGGGGCTGTGTTGAAAGAGGATCAGTTCAGTTCAGTTCAGTCACTCAGTGTATTGGTGTGACTCTTTGCTTACCCCATGAACCGCAGCACACCAGGCCTCCTGTCCATCACCAACTCTCAGAATCCACCCAAACCCATGTCCATTGAGTCGGTGATGCCATCCAACCATCTCATCCTCGTTGTCCCCTTCTCCTCCTGCCTTCATAAAATTGACATTCAATCTTTCCCAGCATCAGGGTCTTTTCCAATGAGTCATCCTCTTCACATCAGGTGGCCAAAGTATTGAGTTTTTAGCTTCAACATCAGTCCTTCCAATGAATACCCAGGACTGATCTCCTTTAGGATGGACTGGCTGGGTCACCTTGCAGTCCAAGGGACTCTCAAGAGTCTTCTCAACACCACAGTTCAAAAGCATCAATTCTTTGGCACTCAGCTTTTTTTTTTTTCTTTCCTTTCCCTTTTTTTTTTTTTTTTTAAATATAGATTTATTTATTTTAATTGGAGGCTAATTAATTTACAATATTGTATTGGTTTTGCCATACATCAACATGAATGCCCAGCATCAGGGTCTTTTCCAATACATCGTGTTCCCCATCCTGAACCCTCCTCCCACCTCCCTCCCCATACCATCCTCTGGGTCATCCCAGTGCACCAGCCCCAAGCATCCAACATCATGCATGGCACTCAGCTTTTTTATAGTCCAACTCTCACATCCATACATGACCACTGGAAAAACCATAGCCTTGACTAGATGGACCTTTGTTGGCAAAGTAATGTCTCTGCTTTTTAGTATACTGTCTAGGTTGGTCATAACTTTCCTTCCAAGAGGAAGCATCTTTTAATTTCATGGCTGCAATCACCATCTGCAGTGATTTTGGAGCCCAAAAAAATAAAGTCAGCCACTGTTTCCACTGTCTCCCATCTATTTGCCATGAAGTGATGGGACCAGATGACATGATCTTCGTTTTCTGAATGTTGAGTTTTAAGCCAACTTTTTCTCTCTCCTCTTTCACTTTCATCAAGAGGCTCTTTAGTTCTTCTTTACTTTCTGCCATAAGGGTGGTGTCATCTGCGTATCTGAGGTTATTGATATTTCTCCCAGCAATCTTGATTCCAGCTTGTGTTTCTTCCAACCCAGCATTTCTCATGATGTACTCTGCATATAAGTTAAATAAGCAGGGTGACAATATACAGCCTTGATGTACTCCTTTTCCTATTTGGAACCAGTCTTTTGTTTCATGTCCAGTTCTAACTGTTGCTTCCTGACCTCCATACCGATGTCTCAAGAGGCAGGTCAGGTGGCCTGGTATTCCCATCTCTTTGAAGAATTTTCCACAGTTTATTGTGATCCACACAGTCAAAGGCTTTGGCATAGTCAGTAAAGCAGAAATAGATGTTTTTCTGGAACTCTCTTGCTTTTTCCATGATCCAGCAGATGTTGGTAATTTGATCTCTGGTTCCTCTGTCTTTTGTAAAACCAGCTTGAATATCTGGTAGTTCACAGTTCACTTATTGTGAAGCCTAGCTTGGAGAATTTTGAGCATTACTTTACTAGCATGTGTGATGAGTGCCATTGTGTGGTAGTTTGAGCATTTTTGGCATTGCCTTCCTTTAGGATTGAAATGAAAACTGACTTTTTCCCAGTCCTGTGGCCACTGCTGAGTTTTCCAAATTTGCTGACATATTGAGTGCAGCACTTCCATAGCATCATCTTTCAGGATTTGAAATAGCTCAACTGGAATTCCATCACCTCCAGTAGCTTTGTTTGTAGTGATGCTTCCTAAGGCCCACTTGAAAGAGGATACCTGTTCCTTTCTGGGGACTTGAGGGGACTGTGCATAGTCCATTGGTGTCCACTGACACTGCATCCCTTTGAGCAGGATCCTGACAATGGGAGGCTAACCAGGCCTCCCCTGCTGTCTGTCCTCCTTCCATATTGGGCTGGATAGCCCTCACCACCCTCGCCAGTTGCTCACATCTCCATCCCCACAGCTGCCTTCTCCCGGGAAGTGGGTCTAGTTTCCAACACCCTGTTCTCAGTCTGCCCTGTCTGTCACGTCCTGCCTGCCTCTGTTCTACCTCCCAACAACAGGGAGGTCTTCTTTTAAGCTTTCTTTAAAAACAAAACAAAAACAAACAAAAATTTCTAAATATCTCCCATGTATATTTCTTACTCCTGTCTACTTTACATTGAAATGTTTCTTTCAATCAAGTAGCTCAGCTGTTTTTAAGTACATTGTTTATTTTCATTTCCATCTTTTTAAATGGATAACTTATGAATGATGGATCCAAAAACTATTAGCTGAATGAATCTAAGTTGCTTTTCTTTTTCACAAGGCATGTTTTTTTAAACCATAAAATTGGGTTTCAGGCATCAAATGTGGTCTGGTGACACAGTTCAAGTAATAATAATAGCTACCATTTATTAAAAGCCTACCTATTCTGTGCCAGACACCTTGGTATGCATCATCTTAATCTTCATGACTGCCTGAAAAATAGGTGTTAGGATCCCAGTTTTTCAAATTATGAGACTGTGGTCCAGATGGATTAAATGACGTGCCTAATGATACTCAGCAGAGGCAGCAACAGGGCCCAGACCCAATCTGTCTGACCCCAGACTCCTACATTTGCCTCTCCTCCACATGCGTCTCCTTGGAGATGCCCTTATAGGACTTATAGGAGGAAAAGGTCTTTCAAAAGTAAAGAATGCTACTGATGGTCAACATGAGAAAGAGGTAGGATGATTTGGCTAGGATCCCCCGCTGAAGGAGAGATGAAGTCGGTTCTCCTTTATCAGGGGAGAGAGTCTGGCCTGGAGACAGTCTGGCTAAACCTTTCAGGAGTCAGTGCCAAACCTGGGGCAGGGGCTGGAGAGAGGGGACAGGGTGGTGGGGGGGCCCAGCAGGGCCTGCTCTTCGTACAGTCTGAGGACAGTAGGAGGATGGGGTGTTGCCATGCTCCATGTCGGCTGGACAGGTCCTAAGTGTGGATAGGCAGAAAATTTAGCTCATAACTGAGAGGTCTCCAGAAGGACACCTCCTTCCATTTAGAGGTTTCAAAAACACTAAGATCCCTTACAAAGAGGATCAGAGATGAACAAGAGGCACAGTTTAGGAACAGAGCCTTAGACGGGGAAGCATCCTATCAAGTGTCTGGTCCAACCACTCACCAAACCTTAGGGGTAATGGCGAGTTTTGGAGTCGGGCTGACCAATCATTAGTGGTACAGTTCTGGGAAGTCACTCACCTTCCTGAGCTTCAGTTTCCTCACCTCTAAAGAGGGAATAAATTATTCCTCTTTCACATCAAGGTTGTTGTAAGGATTAAATAATAAAAACAGCTAATATATATTGAGTACTCACATATGCAGGGGACTCTTCCAGGAACTTCACATATAATTATCTCCCTCATTAAGTAAGATGATGCACAGTACTAGTCACTTATTAGGCAAACAACTAATAATAATAGCAAGTAATAATAATTAGTTGAAGATGGCAAGAACAATGCCTCATGAGGCTCCCACTCCATTATTTCATTGATGGGATTTTTGTACATTATTTCTTAGGCTCCACCTATAGCCTTCCCACAGCATTCATAATGGGTCCCAGCTTGCTGCTGGAGTCCATGGTGCTCCCTCTCACCCATGGTGGCCCCTGACAAAAGACAGCTCACTTTGGTACCTCCTCATTCCCTTCAAATTAAGTCTTCCAACAGAAATATCCCCAGATTCCTCAGTCTTCCCTGGCCACCAATTTGTCCATGGCTCTCTTCAAAAATGATATCTAGAGGGACTTCTCTGGTGGCCCAGTGTCTAAGACCCTGGGCTCCCAATGCAGGAGGCCCAGGTTCAATAGCTAGTCAGGAAATAGATCACACATGCCACAACTAAGCCAAATAAATAATTTAAAAACATATATTTCAGGGCCATCCCTCTGTGCTCAGGACTCTGGACTGCTGTCCCTGCTGCCTTCACAGTCCAGAGTCACTTCCACTTGGCTAAGGCCATATTACCCCTTGGATTCCAGGAAGTCTGTGGCTTCCCAAGAGCCCTAGGTTGGTTTTCTGTGGAGTTATGTTATTTCAAATCAACAGAAAACTGGATCTCTCAGATCCTGTTTATCAGCAGTTTAACTCAGGGACTTATGAACAGGTTTGAAACATTCCATGCATGATTATGTCCCACTGTTCCAGCCTATTGAGGGTATTCTGCATCTTAGAACTGTTCTCTTTCAGGACTTCCCTGGTGGTCCTGTGGTTAAGATGCCTCACTTCCACTGCAAGTTCAATCCCTGGTGGGGAAACTAAGATCCCACATGCATGTGGGATCAGCCAAAAACACAGGTTAAAAACAAAACAAAAAAAAGAACTGTTCTCTTTCACAGTCATCATTTCTCCCAGTTAGTGCCATCACTGTTGGACAATCTGATTTTTCTTCCTTAACCTGAAGCATTGGTCAAAATGGTAAATAGGAGAATGATAAGGACAGAGCTTGTGCTCTATCCTACCCACACTGGGGGCCATCTGCCCTACCTAGCCTTGTGACAAAGGACTGAAAACTCCCTCAATTTCCAAATTCTGCAGCCCATGTTTCACCATCTTGCACTGCAAAATATTGTGAGAACCTTGTTAAAATTTTTGCTGAAATCCTGATGCATATGGTCTCCTTATTTCTCTGACTTGCCAGATTAGTAACTTTTCCATTTCTCCAAGAAGACATACAGATGGCTAACAAACACATGAAAAGATGCTCAACATCACTCATTATCAGAATATTTGCCATGAAGTGATGGGACCGGATGCCATAATCTTCGTTTTCTGAACGTTGAGCTTTAAGCCAACTTTTTCACTTGCCTCTTTCACTTTCATCAAGAGGCTCTTTAGTTTTTCTTTGCTTTCTGCCATAAGGGTGGTGTCATCTGCATATCTGAGGTTATTGATACTTCTTCTGGCAATCTTGATTCCAGCTTGTGCTTCCTCCAGCCCAGCATTTTTCATGAGGTACTCTGCATATAAGTTAAATAAGTGGGGTGACAATATACAGCCTTGATGTACTCCTTTTCTTTTTGGGAACCAGTCTGTTGTTCCATGTCCAATTCTAACGGTTGCTTCCTGACCTGCATACAGATGTCTCAAGAGGCAGGTCAGGTGGCCTGGTAGTCCCATCTCTTGAAGAATTTTCCACAGTTTATTGTGATCCACACAGTCAAAGGCTTTGGCATAGTCAATAAAGCAGAAATAGATGTTTTTCTGGAACTCTCTTGCTTTTTCGATGATCCAGCAGATGTTGGTAATTTGATCTCTGGTTCCTCTGTCTTTTCTAAAACAAGCTTGAACACCTGGAAATTCCTGGTTCATGTATTGCTGAAGCCTGGCTTGGAGAATTTTGAGCATTACTTTACTAGCGTGTGAGATGAGTGCCATTGTGTGGTAGTTTGAGCATTTTTTGGCATTGCCTTCCTTTAGGATTGAAATGAAAACTGACTTTTTCCCATCCTGTGGCCACTGCTGAGTTTTCCAAATTTGCTGACATATTGAGTGCAGCACTTTCATAGCATCATCTTTTAGGATTTGAAATAGCTCAACTGGAATTCCATCACCTCCACTAGCTTTGTTCGTAGTGACGCTTCCTAAGGCCCGCTTGAAAGAGGATACCAGTTCCCTTTCTGGGGACTTGAGGGGACTGTGCATAGTCCATTGGTGTCCACTGACACTGTATCCCTTTGAGCAGGATCCTTACAATGGGAGGCTAACCAGGCCTCCCCTGCTGTCTATCCTCCTTCCATATTGGGCTGGATAGCCCTCACCACTCTGGTGCCAGTTGCTCACATCTCCATTCCCACAGCTGCCTTCTCCTGGGAAGTGGGTCTAGTTTCCAACACCCTGTTCTGTCTGCCCTGTCAGTCATGCCTGCCTCTGTTCTAACTCCCAACAACAGGAAGGTCTTCTTTTAAGCTTTCTTTAAAAACAAACTAACAAAAAAATCTTTCTAATATCTCCCATGTGTATTTCTTACTCATGTCTACTTTACATTGAAATGTTTCTTTCAGTCAAGTAACTCAGCTGTTTTTTTAAGTACATTGTTTATTTTCATTTCCATCTTTTTAAATGGATAAGTTATGAATTATGGATCCAAATACTATTAGCTGAATGAATCTAAGTTGCTTTTCTTTTTTCACAAAGCATGGTTTTTAAACCATAAAATTGGGTTTCAGGCATCAAATGTGGTCTGGTGACACAGTTCAAGTACTAATAATAGCTACCATTTATTAAAAGCCTACCTGTTCTGTGCCAGACACCTTGGTATGCATCATCTTAATCTTCATGACTGCCTGAAAAATAGGTGTTAGGATCCCAGTTTTGCAAATTATGAGACTGTGGTCCAGATGGATTAAATGACATGCCTAATGATACTCAGCAGAGGCAGCAACAGGACCCAGACCCAATCTGTCTGACCCCAGACTTCTACATTTGCCTCTCCTCCACATGCCTCTCCTTGGAGATGCCCTTATAGGACTTATAGGAGGAAAAGGTCTTTCAGAAGTAAAGAATGCTACTGATGGTCAACATGAGAAAGAGGTAGGATGATTCAGCCAGGATCCCCCACTGAAGGAGAGATGAAGCTGGTTCTCCTTTATCAGGGGGGAGAGTCTGGCCTGGAGACAGTCTGGCTAAACCTTTCAGGAGTCAGTGCCAAACCTGGGGCAGGGGCTGGAGAGGGGGAAGGGGTGGTGAGGGGGACCAGCAGGACCTGCTGTTCGTACAGTCTGAGGACAGTAGGAGGATGGGGTGTTGCCATGCTCCATGTCGGCTGGACAGGTCTGAAGCATGGATAGGCAGGAAATTTAGCTCATGACTGAGAGATCTCCAGAAGGACACCTCCTCCCATTTAGAGGTTTCAAAAACATTAAGATCCCTTACAAAGAGGATTAGAGATGGACAAGAGGCAGAGTTTAGGAACAGAGCCTTAGACAGGGAAGCATCCTATCAAGGGTCTGGTCCAACCACTCACCAAACCTTAGGGGTAATGGTGAGTTTTGGAGTCAGGCTGACCAATCATTAGTGGTACAATTCTGGGAAGTCACTCACCTTCCTGAGCTTCAGTTTCCTCACCTCTAAAGAGGGAATAAATTATTCCTCTTTCACATCAAGGTTGTTGTAAGGATTAAATAATAAAAACAGCTAATATATATTGAGTACTCATATATGCAGGGGACTCTTCCAGGAACTTCACATATAATTATCTCCCTCATTAAGTAAGATGATGCACAGTACTAGTCACTTATTAGGCAAACAACTAATAATAATAAGCAACTAATAATTAGTTGAAGATAGCAAGAACAATGCCTCATGAGGCTCCCACTCCATTATTTCATTGATGGGATTTTTGTACATTATTTCTTAGGCTCCACCTATAGCATTCCCACAGGATTCATTATGGGTCCCAACTTGCTGCTGCAGTCCATGATGCTCCCTCTCACCCATGGTGGCCCCTGACAAAAGACATCTCACTTTGGTACCTCCTCATTCCCTTCCAAATTAAGTCTTCCAACAGAAATGTCCCCAGATTCCTCAGTCTTCCCTGGCCACCAATCTGTCCATGGCTCTCTTCAAAAATGATATCTAGAGGGACTTCTCTGGTGGTCCAGTGTCTAAGACCCTGGGCTCCCAATGCAGGAGGCCCAGGTTTTCAATCGCTAGTCAGGGAAATAGATCACACATGCCACAACTAAGCCAAATAAGTAATTTAAAAAATATATATTTCAGGGCCATCCCTCTGTGCTCAGGACTCTGGACTGCTGTCCCTGCTGCCTTCACAGTCCAGAGTCACTTCTATTTGGCTAAGGCCATATTACCCCCTTGGATTCCAGGAAGCTTGTGGCTTCCCAAGAGCCCTAGGTTGGTTTTCTTTGGGGTTGTTATGTTATTTCAAATGAACAGAAAACTGGATCTCTGTGATCCTGTTTATCAGCAGTTTAACTCAGGGACTTATGAACAGGTTTGAAACATTCCATGCATGATTATGTCCCACTGTTCCATCCTATTGAGGGTATTCTGCATCTTAGAACTGTTCTCTTTCAGGACTTCCCTGGTGGTCCTGTGGTTAAGATGCCTCACTTCCACTGCAAGTCCAATCCCTGGTCAGGGAAACTAAGATCCCACATGTATGTGGGATCAGCCAAAAATATAGGTTAAAAACAAAACAAAACAAAACAAAACTGTTCTCTTTCATAGTCATCATTTCTCCCAGTTAGTGCCATCACTGTTGGACAATCTGATTTTCTTCCTTAACCTGAAGCATTGGTCAAAATGGTAAATAGGAGAATGATAAGGACAGAGCTTGTGCTCTATCCTACCCACACTGGGGGCCATCTGGCTTACCTAGCCTTGCAACCAAACCCACTGAAAACTCCCTCAATTTCCAAATTCTGCAGCCCATGTTTCACCATCTTGCACTCCAAAATATTGTGAGAACCTTGTTAAAATTTTTGTTAAAATCCTGAAGTTTATGGTCTCCTTATTTCTCTGACTTGCCAGATTAGTAACTTTTCAAATACAAGTGATTATATATTTAGGCTTTTGGGGCTTGGTTTTGGTCAGCCCACATCCATTCCTAGGGACCACCCCCTCTCCTCTGTGTGATCATACACCATTTGTATAATCAGTCCTTCTCAAACTCTTCTGAAGGTCAACACCCAAATCCCTTTTGCTGAGGTCACCCTTTTAGTCTCTCTTTTTTTTTTTTAACTTTCTGATATTTTATTGTAAAACTTATGGGAATTATTATTTTTTTTTCATGTGTTCCCCATCCTGAACCCTCCTCCCTCCTCCCTCCCCATATCATCCCTCTGGGTCGTCCCAGTGCACCGGCCCCAAGCATCCAGCATCGTGCATTGAACCTGGACTGGCATCTCGTTTCATACATGACATTTCACATGTTTCAATGCCATTCTCCCAAATCTTCCCACCCTCTCCCTCTCCCACAGAGTCCATAAGCCTGTTCTATACATCAGTGTCTCTTTCGCTGTCTTGTATACAGGGTTATCGTTCCCATCTTTCTAAATTCCATGTATATATGCGTTAGTATACTGTATTGGTGTTTTTCCTTCTGGCTTACTTCACTCTGTATAATAGGCTCCAGTTTCATCCACCTCATTAGAACTGATTCAAATGTATTCTTTTTAATGGCTGAGTAATACTCCATTGTGTATATGTACCACAGCTTTCTTATCCATTCATCTGCTGATGGACATCTAGGTTCTCAATGGTGAAAAATTGAAAGCATTTCCTCTAAAGTCAGGAACAAGACAAGGGTGCCCACTTTCACCATTACTATTCAACATAGTTTTGGAAGTTTTGGCCACAGCAATCAGAGCAGAAAAAGAAATAAAAGGAATCCAAATTGGAAAAGAAGAAGTAAAACTCTCACTATTTGCAGATGACATGATCCTCTACATAGAAAACCCTAAAGACTCCACCAGAAAATTACTAGAACTAATCAATGATTATAGTAAAGTTGCAGGATATAAAATCAACACACAGAAATCCCTTGCATTCCTATACACTAATAATGAGAAAACAGAAAGAGAAATTAAGGAAACAATTCCATTCACCATTTGCAACAAAAGAATAAAATACTTAGGAATATATCTACCTAAAGAAACTAAAGACCTATATATAGAAAACTATAAAACACTGGTGAAAGAAATCAAAGAGGACACTAATAGATGGAGAAATATACCATGTTCATGGATTGGAAGAATCAATATAGTGAAAATGAGTATACTACCCAAAGCAATTTATAGATTCAATGCAATCCCTATCAAGCTACCAACAGTATTCTTCACAGAGCTAGAACAAATAATTTCACAATTTGTATGGAAATACAAAAAACCTCGAATAGCCAAAGCGATCTTGAGAAAGAAAAATGGAACTGGAGGAATCAACCTTTTAGTCTCTTGAAATGTCAAAACTCTGCTGTGTCCCCCACTGACTAACCCCTAACTTCCTTTCATCCCCCAAAGATCCTTAGATGCTCTGATTCCCATCTATAGTTTCATGCCTGGCCCTCACAGTTACCTCATCTGGACCTGGCTCATAGAAAGCATCTAGGTGCCCTCTGAGAGTCTATTCATCTATCCGCTCTTAACCATGCTTGTTCTGATATTTCTTTTTGCTGGTTGTTCTCCACCAAAATGTCCAGTGTTTCCCTGTCACAAGCCTGGAGATGAGAAAATTCTGTGTTCCCTTCATCATTCTTCCTTGCTTCCTCCAAGTGCACCTGCAAAGCCCCTAGCATGGTCTGTGATGTTCTTCCAAAGCCTCAGCTCATTCTGAGATTGAGTGCTTATGTGTTCCAGCAGGTTCTTCCTGTCTGGATCTCTACTTCCACGTTTTTCTCCATGGACCTAACTTTTGTGTGTGTGTGCAGGGGTGGGGTCAGGGCATTAATTGTTTTGAACTACAACATACGTATACAGTCAGCAAAAACAAGACTAGGAGCTGACTGTGGCTCAGATCATGAACTCCTTATTGCCAAATTCAGACTTAAATTGAAGAAAGTAGGAAAACCACTAGACCATTCAGGTATGACATAAAATGAATCCCTTACAATTATACAGTAGAAGTGAGAGATAGATTTAGGGGACTAGATCTGATAGACAGAGTGCCTGATGAACTAGGGATGGAGGTTCATGACATTGTACAGGAGGCATGATCAAGACTATACCCAAGAAAAAGAAATGCAAAAAAGCAAAATGGCTATCTGAGGAGGCCTTACAAATAGCTGTGAAAAGACGAGAAGTGAAAAGCAAAGGAGAAAAGGAAAGATATACCCATTTGAATGCAGAATTCCAAAGAATAGCAAGGAGAGATAAGAAAGCCTTCCTCAGTGATCAGTGCAAAGAAATAGAGGAAAACAATAGAATGGGAAAGACTAGAGATCTCTTCAAGAAAATTATAGATACCAAGGGAACATTTCATGCAAAGATGGGCTTGATAAAGGACAGAAATGGCATGGACCTAACAGAAGCAGAAGATATTAAGAAGAGGTAGCAAGAATACACAGAAGAACTGTGCTAAAAAGATCTTCATGACCCAGATAATTATGATGGTGTGACCACTCACCTAGAGCCAGACATCCTGGAATGTGAAGCCAAGTGGGCCTTAGAAAGCATCACTAAGAACAAAGCTAGTGCAGGTGATGGAATTCCAGTTGAGCTATTTCAAATCCTAAAAGACGATGCTCTGAAAGTGCTGCACTCAATATGCCAGCAAATTTGGAAAACTCAGCAGTGGCCACAGGACAGGAAAAAGTCAGTTTTCATTTCAATCCTAAAGGAAGGCAATGCCAAAAAATGCTCAAACTACTGTACAATGGCACTCATCTCACATGCTAGTAAAGTAATGCTCAGGATTCTCCAAGCCAGGCTTCAACAATATGTGAACTGTGAACTACCAGATATTCAAGCTTGTTTTAGAAAAGACAGAGGAACCAGAGATCAAATTACCAACACCTGCTGGATCATTGAAAAAGTAAGAGAGTTCCAGAAAAACATCTATTTCTGCTTTATTGACTAGGCCAAAGCCTCTGACTGTGTGGATCACAATAAACTGTGGAAAATTCTTCAAGAGATGGGAATGCCAGACCACCTTACCTGCGTCTTGAGACATCTGTATGCAGGTCAGGAAGCAACAGTTAGACCTGCATATGGAACAACAGATTGGTTCCAAATAGGAAAAGGAGTACGTCAAGGCTGTATATGGTCACCCTGCTTATTTAACTTATATGCAGTGTACATCATGAGAAACGCTGGGCTGGATGAAGCATAAGCTGGAATCAAGATTTCTGGGAGAAATATCAATAACCTCAGATATGCAGATGACACCACCCTTATGGCAAAAAGTGAAGAACTAAAGAGCCTCTTGATGAAAGTGAAAGTGGAGAGTGAAAAAGTTGGCTTAAAGCTCAATATTTAGAAAACTAAGATCATGGTATCTGGTCCCATCACTTCTTGGCAAATAGATGGGGAAACAGTGGAAACAGTGGCAGATTGTATTTTTCTGAGCTCCAAAATCACTGCAGATGGTGGCTGCAGCCATGAAATTAAAAGACGCTTACTCCTTGGAAGGAAAGTTATGACCAACCTAGACAGTATATTAAAAAGCAGAGACATCACTTTGCCAACAAAGGTCCATCTAGTCAAAGCAATGGTTTTTCCAGTAATCATGTATGGATGTGAATGTTGGACTATTAACAAAGCTGAGCCCTGAAGAATTGATGCTTTTGAATTGTGGTGTTGGAGAAGACTCTTGAGAGTCTCTTGGACAGCAAGGAGATCCAACCAGTCCATCCTAAAGGAAAACATTCATTGGAAGGATTGATGCTGAAGCTGAAACTCCAATACTGTGGCCACCTGATGTGAAGAGCTGTTTCATCAGAATAAGACCATGATGCTGGGAAAGATTGAAGGTGGGAGGAGACGGAGACAACAGAGGTGACATGGTTGGATGGCATCACCAACTCAATGGACATGAGTTTGAGTAAACTCCAGGAGTTGGTGATGGACAGGGAGGCCTGGCATGCTGCAGTCCATGGTGTTGCAAAAAGTCAGACATGACTGAGTGACTGAAGTGAACAACATACATATAGAAAATGCATGAATCTTAAGTGCACAGCTTAATTAATTTTCATAAAGTGAACACACCCATATAAACAGCAGCAAGAACTCAAACATTACCAGCATCTAGAAACCCCATTAGGTCCCCTTCCAGTCACTACCCTCCCTCGGGGTAGCCACAGTCCTGACCCTTAACATTATAGATTTTGTTGTTGTTGTTGTTCAGTCACTCAGTCATGTCTGACTCTGCAACCCCATGGTCTGCAACACACCAGGCTTCCCTGTCCTTCACCATCTCTCAGGGCTTGCTCAAGCTCACGTCCTTCAAGTCGGCGATGCCATCCAGTCATTTCATCCTCTGTCATCCCTTTCCTCCTGCCTTCAATCTTTCCCAAACTCATGTTCTTTTCTAATGAGTCAGCTCTTCACATCAAGTGGCCAAAATATTGGAGCTTCAGCTTCAGCATCAGTCCTTCCAATGACTATTCAGGACTGATTTCCTTTAAGATTGACTTATTTGATCTCCTTGCTGTCCAAGAGACTCTTGAAAGTCTTCTCCAACACCAAAGTTCAAAAGCATCAAGTCTTTGGCACTCAGCTTTCTTTGTGGTCCAACTCTCACATCCATACATGACTCCTGGAAAAACCATAGCTTTGACTAGATGGACCTTTGTCAGCAAAACCTCTGCTTTTTAATATGCTGTCTAGGTTTTTCATAGGTTTCCTTCCAAGGAGCAAGCATCCTTAAGCTTCATGGCTGCAGTCACCATCTGCAGTGATTTTGGAGCCCAAGAAAATAAAATCTGTCACTGTTTCCACTGTTTCACCATCTATTTGCCATGAAGTGATGGGAGTGGATGCCATGATCTTCATTTTTTGAATGCTGAGTTTTAAGTCAGTTTTTTCACTCTCCTCTTTCACCTTCATCAAAAGGCTATTTCCTCTTCTCTTTCTGCCATAAAGGTGGTGTCATCTGCAAGTCTGAGGTTACTGATATTTGGGTTTGCCCTGGGCAGTGCCCAGAATCACTGTTTATCCTCCTTTGTGTCTGTCTCAGTGTTGTGTTTGTGACATTTTCCCACAATGTTGTGTGTGGTTGTGGATTTTTTATTCTCACATTTTTAAGTCAGTTTTTAAGTCAGCCACAAGCATCCTTAAGCTTGTGTCTCCTTCTTTCTTGGTTTTAGTACTTTATATTTCTTACTTGACGAAGGTAATGTACAGAGTTGCCTTTGTTTTGGCTATACCAACTCTTTCTCCCTTACACCGATAAACAGAGGCGTTCAGCAGTGGTTATTTCTTCTGACCTGCTCTCAGAAAGTCTGTAGTACATCACTGTTGCTAAGTCGGTCCCTGCGGATTATGTATTTGACAGGTATTTTTGGGAATCTATGAATTTCAGCCTTCCAATATAAGCCTTCCTTTCACCCACCTCCTTTGCTAAGCATCAGGGAGTTGCCAGCCATGGTGTCCATTTTAGCTGAGTTGGGGTAGTCACTGCCAATAATGTTCTCTGTCCCATTTGAAAGGTAAATCCTGTGACATAGCTCTCATCTGCCCTTCTTCACTGACTCTGATTATCATCAAATTATCTGTACCTCTGACAATGACATTATTTCCTTGTTTCAATGCCTGAGTCACATCCCATTGGGAACCCATATTCCATTCCTTGATCCATTCATCTCTCCTTCCTGTGTACTTTCTTTACTTTCATCTCTGAGCATTGGGAATGCTGTTGCAGTGCATGCTCTCTTGCATGTACTTTTTAAAAGCTGTGTATTTCTAAAGTATCCTAGGAGTGGAAAGGCCTAGTCATACTTCCTATCTCTTTTGTTTCTGTAAAGTCACATGGACAGTGATTTTTATACTGGCTCTTCCCACACATATGCCCCTACTATAATAAAAGGATCCCCCTGGCTAACATTAATCTACCATTTGTGATCTGAACCATTTTCCATGATGGCCTTTTTCAATGCTCAGAGTTGATGTCTCTTGGTAGTTTAGATTACATATCCTTGATAAGAAACTCTGTTGAGCACTATTCATGGCCTTTTTGCACTATTCTCAGGATTTTTTATTTTAGAAAGCACTTTAAGTTGTATTAACCTAGTGATGTTTACTTCCTGAATGTGTCCCAATTTTGTTTTGGTTTTTGTTTGTTTTATCATCATTATTATTATTTTTTGATGTGTGACCCCTGACATATTGAAGGGTAGGTGTTATGTCGAGTCCAGCAGCCTTGTGAATATCAGATGTCCATCGGCAATAGTTTGAAGGTTGTGGTTATAGAGAAAAGCTGCCACGCTTTCTATATAAGAAAAAAAGAAAGGTTTTTTTTCCCCCGCTCCTCTTTTAGAATAACTACTGTTGTCTTAGAGTTTTTATCATGCTTGATTGTACACTAGAGTAGAATGAGCCAGAGAAGCCACCAGACACCAGAGAAACCTGGTGTCTCCTCACTCTCCTTAAATGAGCCCTCCTGAGCTTTCCTTAGTGTAACTGTCCTAGTGTAGCTCTCCTTAGCTTAGCTCTCCTTAGCTCAGCTGTCTGTAGCTCCCCTTGGCTCAGATCCCCTAAGTTCAGCCCTTAGTGTAGCCCTCCTTAGGATACCTATCATTAGCTCAGCTCTCCATAGCTTTCCTTAGCTCATCTCTCTTTAGCTCAGCCCTTCTTAGTATGGCTATCATTAGCTCGACTCTCCTTAGCTTAACTTTCCTTAACACAGCTCTCCTCTCCTTAGCTTAGCTCTCCTTATCCTAGCTCTCCTTAGCTTGGCCCTCCTTATCTCAGCCCTCAGGATGGCTATCATTAGCTCAGATGTCCTTCAGCGAGTCAGTTCAGTCGCTCAGTCTTGCCCAACTCCTTGCCACCCCTTGAACTGCAGTGCACTGGGCCTCCCTGTCCATCACAAACTCCCAGAGTTTACTCTTCAGGTAGTTTGCCTATTTACTTTTCATATATTTAGACTTCTGTGTTTCTAGTTTGTTCTTTCATTTGTGTAGTATTTCTCTGTGTTTTATTATTATTATTATTACTTATTGTTTCAGGTCTCCTTTTTCCAGGCTTCAAGTCTGAAGTCTTTCTTCCTCTTGGTTTCTTCCCTCCTAAGATTGGTCCAGTGGTTTGTGTATGGTTTGTGATTTGTGCTGAGTTTTTGTTTGCTTATTTTTCCTCTGAAGGGCAAGGCTGAGTAGGGGGTAATCCTTTCTGTTGATGATTGGGTTTTTATGTTTTGTTTTGTTTCTTTTTTGGATTAGGTGTTCTGCATAGGATGCTACTGGTGATTGGGCAATGCAGAGTCATCCTGAAACCACCTCCACTCTGGTCCCTGGAAAAATCATTCTCCATGAAACCTGTCCTTGGTGCCATGAAGGCTGGGGACTGCTGATTGAAAGCACAGGGGAAACTTTACAGTGGGTTAATGGCAACCATTAACTCTTCTTGGTGAATGGTTCTAGTATTGCTGTCATTCAGTTGTTAAATTATGTCCCACTTTTTGACCCCATGGACTGGCAGCATGCCAGACTTCCCTATTCATCAACAACTCCTGGAGCCTTCTCAGACTCATGTTCATTGAGTTGGTGGTGCTATTCAACCATCTCATCCTCTGTCATTCCCTTCTCCTCCTGCCCTCTATCTTTCCCACCATCAGGGTCTTTACTAATGAGTGGGCCATTTGCATCAGGTGGCCAAATGTTGGAACTTCAGCTTTCAATCTTGCCATCATCTACTTGACCGGTGTCCAATTTATCTTGATTCAAAGACCTAACATTCCAGATTCCTCTGCGCTATTGTGTTTTACAGCATCAGACTTTAATTTCACCATCAGACACATCCTACCCGACCCCCATTTTCATCAATGCTAGATGATGTCTCCCTTCAAAATCTTGCTGATGATTATCTTTGTGAAGATTATCCTCCCAGAATCCCACTGCCAGTCCTTCTCCCATCCATCTACAGTTTGCTAGCACCTTTCAGATTTATGCATGCAGTTAACGCTTATGTCTTATATCCTATTCCACTGTAAGAACCATGAACATAAGAAAAACATGTTGTTTATCCTTGCATCCTTGATTCCTGGTGAAAGTGAAAGAAAGTAAAAGTTGCTCAGTCATGTCCAATGTTTTGTCACCCCATGTCCATGGGATTCTCCAGGCCAGAATACTGCAGTGGGTAGCCTTTCCTTCTCCAAGTGATCTTCCCAACCCAGGGATTGAACCCAGATCTCCCATATTGCAAGTGGTTTCTTTACCAGCTGAGCCACCAGGAAAGCCCAAGAACACTGGAGTTTATAGTTGTTCCCTTCTCCAGGGGATTTTCTCAATCCATGGATCCAACCTAGTTTCCTGTATTGCAGGCAGATTCTAAACCAGCTGACGCACAAGTAGCCTAAAATAAGAGACATCAAGTCAATATCCATTGCACTGAGTAATTCTTAGCTCACATTGTTGACTATAGGACATTTTGGAAATCTGATAATATATACATTTAAATGTCATTCATGTGAAATGGCTATTGACTTTACATTTCAAACTCTTTGAGGAGACATTGACAACTGTGCAGTTACTGCATGTAGCTGCTTTGCTTGAAACTGGATGTTTTCTGCTGCGTATCCAGAAAGCGCAATCATGTCATTAAATGTGGCTTCATGGCTTCATTTTTGGAGCAAACTGATAAGGTTAATTTCTTGGTATAATTGAACATGTGCTGAGTTACAAAGTTTAACATGCTCCAAGTTATCAAAGGAAGTGGGGTTAGGAAATAGTTTTGCAATTTTCATTACAGATTAGCATATTTTCTGCAGAATTTGCATATTTTCTGAAGAATCATTTCATACATATGAAAAATTCAGAACCTCTAATGCATGTATCCAAAGTCTGAGGAGCTCAAAGCACTCTCAATTTTCTTTCAGTCATGAGATCTGAAATAAGTCATAGTTATAATCTCCTCAAAGGATGAGAGTGTTTGTGAAAATTTGTTACTATTCAAGTGGGTGATGGGATGTTTCAGTTTTTCTATAAGTATGCAATTATTGAAGATTATAGGAAGATCCTTGTTCCTTTGGTAGGTTATACCTGCCTAGTTGTTTTTGAAAAGCTCCTTATTGAAGCATCTTATTGTCTCCTAAAGTGCTTGCTTCTGCTACATTTGGGTAGTTTGGTCAAGAAAGAACAGTTATTGTGTAAAGTAGTTAGGACCCGATGGGACGTTCCTGGGACAGACCCTTCCCATCCATGCCTTCCATCTACCTCTTGTTTGGAAGAAAATTTTGCTGCCTAGGTCTTCTTTGTTTCAAAGAATAATTTAATCAAAGATGAGACAATGCAAGAACAGAGGAAAACAATCAAACAATAATAACCTAATAATAATAGGTTAGTCATTAAACAAAGTCAAGGACCATCAGTTCCTCCTCAAGGTCTATAGATAATATTCTGAGGCAAATCCTTTGAGCTCCTTTGCAGATATTGAATCCTCAACCAGGCTGCAAAAGTTATAGTTTCATTTGCCTTACAAGAGATCTCCTGGCGTGACCTGAACCCCTGGATCTGTAAAACTTTATGTACAGCAGGTGGGAAGGTCTTTGTTGAATCAATCTCCGACCTTCTCCATGCCTGTACCTTTGTTGTTATTGTTTAGTTGCTAAGTCATGTCTGACTCTTGTGACACCATGGACTATCGTTTGCCAGGCTCCTCTGTCCATGGGACTCTCCAGACAAGAATATTGAAATGAGCTGCCTTTTCCTTCTCCAGGGGATCTTCCTAACCCAGGGATCAAATTGGCATCTCTTACATCTCCTATATTAGCAGGCAGGTTATTCACAACTAAGCCACCTCAAGGGCCCCTGCCTTTAACTTACTAGGGCACAAAAGGAACTTGTTACCTCCTGCTCATATGGTATGATAGATACAATGGGTGTGATATCATAGATATAGTAGGTGTGATGTAATAGTTACACTGAGTTTGATATATAGTGGATGTGACATCATATATAGAGGATTTGGCATAACACATAAGGGATATGATGCCATAAAAACAGTGGGTTTTGTTCCATGGATACAGTGGGTGTGAGGTCATAGAAAGAGTGGGTTTGATGTCCTAGATGAAGTGGATGTGACATCATATATATAGTGGCTATGGTGTCATATATAGTGAGTGTGATATCATAGATACTGTGGGTGTGCTCTTATAAATACAGTAGGCATAATATGTATTCAGTGGAAGTAATGTCAAAGTGAGTTTGATGCCATAAACACAGTGGCTGTGACATCATAAATTCAGTAGGTATGACCTCATATGGATGTAATGTCATATATAGTTGATGTGATGTCATAAATACAGTGCAGTGGGAGTGATGTCATTGAGTGAGTGTGAACATAGATACGGTGGTTGTAATGCAACAGATATAGTGGAGGTGATGTTAGAAATAGTGAGTGTGATGTCATAAACAAAGTGGGTATGATGTCATAGATACAGTGGGCGTGGGATCATAGATATAATGGGTGTGATGTTATATACAGTGGGTGTGATGTCATGTGTAGTGGGTGTGTTGTCTGTATACTGGGTGTGATGTCATAAATACAGGGAGTGTGATGTCATAGATGTGGTGGGTGTAAAGTCATACACAATGGGTGTGATGTCACATGTATTGGATGTGATGACATATAGTGGATGTGCTGCCATAAATACAGTGGGTGTGATCATAGATCTGGTGTATGTGATGTCAAAGATATAATGGATATGATATCAGATATAGTGGGTGTGATATCATAAATACAGTGGGTGTGATCATAGTTATGATGGATATGATGTCACAAATATAGTGGATGTGATGTCAGTGTCATTAAAACACTATAGTGATGTCATTAAAACAGTGGGGGTGATGCCATAGATATAGTTGCTGTGATATTATAGATATGGTGTTTGTGATGTCACATATATAGAGAATGTGATGTCATATGCAATGGATTTTATGTCACATATAGTTGATGTGATGTCATTGATGAAATGGGTTTAATCACAGATGTGGTAAGTGTGTTGTCACAGATATAGTGTATGTGGAACATATAATTAGGGTGATGTCATAAATAATGTGGTTGTGATGTCATCAGTACAGGGGGTGTGATGACAGATATGGTGGGTGTGAAGTCACAGAGTGGATGTGATGTCAGATACAGTGGTTGTATTGTCATAAACAGAGTGGGTGTGATGTCATATATAGTGGATATAATATTCTAAACATAGTATGTGTGATGTCATAGATACACAGGCTGATGTCACATGTATAATTTAATTGATGTCATATACAATGGATGTTATATCATATATAGTGTGTGTGATGTCATAAATACAGTAGTTTGATGTCATAGAGAGTGATGTGATATCATGTATAGTGCATATGATGTCATAAATACAGTGAGTGTGATGCCTTGCATACAGTTGGTGTGAGGACACAGATACAGTGGCTGTGATATCACATGTACAGTGATGGTGTCATATACAATGGATGTGATGTCATGTATTGTGGATGCGTTGTCATAAATACAGTGGGAGTGATGTCATAGTGAATGCAATGTTGTAAAAACAGTATTTGTGATATCATAAATGAAGTGGGTGAGATATCATAGTTACACTGGGCATGATGTCATATATAATGGATAATATATTGTATGTTGTGTGTCTGATGTCATATGGAGTGAACAGAATGTCATATGTAGTGGGTGTGATGTCACAAATATAGGGGTGTGATGTCATAGATACAGTGTAACTGGTATCATTGATACAATGTATGTGATGTCATATACAGGGGGAGTGGGGTCATAGATAGGGTGGGTGTGATGTCATGAATACCGTGGATGTGGTGCCATAACAAGAGTGGCTGTGATGCAATAAAGAGTGCATATGATGTCATACATATAATGGGTTTGTTGCCATACATTCAGTGGCTATGATGTCACTGATGCAGTGAATGTAATGTCAGATATAGTGATCACATTGCCATAAACTCGGTAGATGTGATATCATATACAGTGGATATGATGTCATAAACATAGTGGATGGGATCTTGATACAGTGGCTATGTGGTCACATATATAGTGGATGTGATGTCATAACTACAGTGGTGTGATGTCATAAAGACTGGATATAATGTCATACATACAGTAGGTTTGATGTCATACATAGTGTGAATGATGTCATTGATAATCTGGGTGTGATAACACAGATACAGTGGATGTAATGTCACTGTTTACAGATAGAGTGGTTGTATTGTCATAAACTCAGTGGGTGTAATGTTTTATATATAGTGGTTTGACATCATAAAGAGTGGATGTGATGTCATGTATAGTGTATATGGTGTCATACAAACAGTGAGTGTGATGCCATACATACAGTGGGTGTGATGTCATTGATACAGTGGCTGTGATTACACAGATACAGTGGCTGGGATGTCACATGTATTGTGGATGTGATGTCATATACAATGGATGTGGTATCATACATAGTTTTATCATAAATACAGTGAGTGTGATATCATAAATATAGTGTGTGTGATGATAATACAGTGGTTGTGGTATCATAGTTCTACTGGGCATGATGTCATATGTAGTGGTAAGAAATCATATGTTGTGTATGATGTCATACGTAGTGGGTGTGATGTCACAAATACAGGGGTGATATGTCATAGACACAGTGGATGTGATGTCAGATACAGTGGGTGTGTGTCATATGCACAGTGGGTGTGATGCCATATATGTAGTGATATGATGTCAGAAACATAGTGGGTGTGATGTCACAGATATAGTACCTATGATGTAACAAGTATGGTTTATGTGATATCATTACAGTAGAGGTGATGTCATATATGGGGGAGTGATGTCATACATAGGGGGGTGATGTCATGAATACAATGGATGTGACATCAAAACTACAGTGGTGTGATGTCATAAAGAGTGGGTATGATGTCACAAATAGTGTATATGATGTCATATATACATTGGGTTTGATATCATACATGGGTATGATATCATCAATAGAGTGGGTGTGATGACACAGATACAGTGAACATGAGTCGATATAGTGGGTGTGATATTAGATACAGTGATTATGTTGTCATAAACACAGTGGGTGTAATGTCATATATAGTGAATATGATGTTCTAAAGATAGTAGATACAGTGGGTGTGTTGTCATAAATACAGTGGTTTGATGTCATGAAGATTGGATATGATGTCATGTATAGTGCATGTACTATCATAAATACATTGAGTATGGTGTCCTACACACAGTGTGAAGTCGATACAGTGGGTGGGCTGTGATGTCACATGTATAGTGGATGTGATATCATATATAGTGGATGTTTTGTCATAAATACAGTAGGTGTGATGTCATTAAAAACAGAGGTGTGACATCATAGTTATGTTGGCTGTCATGTTATATATAGTGGATAAGATATCATATATTGTGTATGTCACATCGTTGTAGTGGGTGTGATGTCATATAGAGAGAATGTGATGTCACAAATACTATGGTCATGATGTCATCAATATAGTGATTGTGATCATAGTTATGGAGTCTTTGAAGTCACAGATAGAGTGGATGTGATGTCAGATATACTGGTTGTGTTGTCATGAACACAGTAGGTATGATGTCATATATAGTGGATATGATATCATAAACATAGTGCATGTAATGTCATAGATACAGTGACTGTGATGTCATGCATCCTTTCTTTGTACTGTATCAGGCTTCCCTAGGGACTCAGTGGTAAGGAGTCTGCTTGCCAGTGCAGGAGAGGAAGGTTCGATCCCTGGGTCTGGATAATCCCTCGAAGAGGGCATGGAAACCCACTCCAGTATTCTTACCTAGAGAATCCCATGGACAGAGGAGGCTTGTGGGCTAAAATCCATGGTGTTGCAAAGAGTCAGACAGGACTGAGCAACAAACACTGTCACTTTCCAGTTGTGGTGCACAGACTTCTCATTGTGGTAGCTTCTCTTGTTGCAGAACATGGGCTCTAGGGCTTCCACAGTTTAAGTACATGGGCTCAGTGAATACGGCTTCCAGGCTCTAAACCACAGGTGCAATAGTCATGGCCCATGGGACTAATTATTCTGCAGTCTGTGGGATATTCCCAGAGCAGGGCTCGAACCTGTCTCCCCTGCATTGGCAAACAATTCCTATCCACTAGACGACCAGGGAAGACCCCCCCACCCCCAAACATACTCTTTCTTAAAAGGTCTCATTGAGCAGTCAGCTTTTTTCCTGTTTCTCTCTGGACTTCTGATTTCTAACTGGAGCCTATGCTGCCTCCTGGTCTTTCAGACATCTCATTGGTCTGCTCTGTCCATCGCTTGTCCAGGCCATGTTTGCCTTTCTTGATATTGGGGCCATGTGTGATGCAGCCCTCACCTTGGTGATGAGTGGAGGGACTGTGTTACAATCTTCAGAGTATACTCTGATGTTCTTATGTGCGGGACTAAATACCAACTTGCTCATCTGAATCTGAAATGTATGAGGTGGGTTTGGGGTTTCTTCTTAAGCTTTTTTTTGTGTGTGTGTGTGTAAGTGGTTACCGCTTTTCTTGTTTCTTGAGATACATTTTGTCAAACATGAGGAAAGTAATTTTCCTCTCTGAAGTTTTATTGGTTGTTTTGAGGATTTGTACACAGTTCAGTTTGTGCTGCTGCTGCTAAGTCACTTCAGTCATGTTCGACTCTGTGCAACCCCATAGACAGCAGCCCACCAGGCTCCCCCATCCCTGGGATGCTCCAGGCAAGAACACTGGAGTGAGTTGCCAATTCCTTCTCCAATGCATAAAAGTGAAAAGTGAAAGTGAAGTTGCTCAGTCATGTCCTACTCCTAGCGACCCCATGGACTGCAGCCCACCAGGCTCCCCCATCCTTGAGATTTTCCAGGCAAGAGTACTGGAGTGGGATGCCATTGCCTTCTCCAAGTTCAGTTTATACACCCTTCTTAATGTATGTACTAAAGATCTAAAAAACCACATAGTTTCCTTTCCAAGCAGATATTCCAGTGACTTTTCTAGCCTAAAATGTGGAAGCTACTTTTCCTTAAGGGGATACCAAATATTGATAGGCAGTGCCATCACAGGTCCCATTAACTGATCGTTTGCTATCATAAGCAATGCAAGCTCGACTTGCACTTTTTCATGGCATGTTCATGGCACATAATGGGAAGCTGGAATGGCATGATGAGGGACAAGAAAAAGCTAAGATCAAGGAGTGCTTTTCTTTGGGAAGTGATTCTACTAAAACACCTGGGAGTCAAGGTCATTTTGCATATTCAAGACATATTTCATGCACAATTTATTCAAGACATATTTCATGCAGAATTGTGACACCAAATTTCCATTGAGTATGTTATGTGTTGTTGGGTTAAAAAAAATTACTCCCCTCCCCTTATGAAATAGTCAGCTGACACTCAGTTCATGTGTGCTGTACTAAGTCCCTTCAGTTGTGTCTGACTCTGTGGGACCCTGTTGACCATAGCCCAATAGGCTCTTTTGTCCATGGGATTCTTCAGTCAAGAATACTGCAGTGTGTTGCTCTGCTCTCCTCCAGGCATCTTCCTGACCCAGGGATCAAACCAATGTCTCTTATGTCTCCTGCATTGGCAGCCAGGTTCCTTACAACTAGTGCCACCTGAGAAGCCCACGTTAGCCATAGAAAATTTATTACCCTCTTCTTTCCTGGTTGTACTGAAAAATAACCAGTGGGGAGTTACACCTCTTTAAGAAAAATATAAATAAGTAAGAGTACACTTCAGAATCGGAATTCATTCTTAAAGAAATTTCTAGAGTGACTGGTCCTTGGAAGAAAAGCTATATCAAACCTAGACAGCATATTAAAAAGCAGAGACTTTGGAGAATACTCTTGAGAGTCCCTTGGACTGCAAGGAGATACAGCCAGTTCATACTAAAGGAACTCAGTCCTGAATATACTTTGGAAGGACTGATTTTGAAGTTGAAACTCCAATACTCTGGCCACCTGATGCAAAGAACGGACTCATTGGAAAAGACCCTTGTACTGGGAAAGATTGAAGGCAGGAGGATAAGGGGGTGACAGAGGATGAGATGGTTGGATGGCATCACCAACTCAATGGACATGAGTTTGAGCAATCTCTGGGAGTTGGTGATGGACAGGGAGGCCTGGTGTGCTGAAGTTCATGGGATTGCAAAGAGTTGGACATGACTGACTGACTCAACTGAACTGAGAGCTCCTGCAGAGCTTAACTTCCACAGATCACTGATAAGATACTCCCTGGGATTGTGCAAGGAGACAGACACCAGTGATGAGTGTGCAAGTCGGGATGTATTTCAGTGGAGGTTTTTTATCCCCCACCCCCCACACCCAAATGGGCTTTTCTGTTACCAGAGATATGCTCTTTGATTGCTTTGCAGTTGGATCATTTTCCTGGATGACTCAGCTCTCTCTTCAGATACAAGGGAACTCGAAGTGGGACAGAGGAGGTGACATCAGTGATTGTCCTGGCTTGCAGAAGCCAGTGCTGTCTTATGCTCTCCTCTGGATGGCTTCTTAGTCATAGCTGATAAGTCACGGGCGTGATTCATGGCCTTGAAATTTATGGCCTCTGATCCTGGACCTAAACATTCTTCCCCCTTCCATTCTGATCTCTGGTGGTTTCAATTTTCCACATCTGTCAAAGCTCCACATCTGAGCTCTAGTGCACACCTCTTTCCTGTGGTGGCCCTTGATGTTCATTAACAAATATGTCCCTCGACCTGCCTTTCCAGTCGCCCAAGTCCTTGCTTATGTTCATGTTCCCTGTCCTGTGTTGGTTTGAGCATGTGCCACTGTTGATCTGTGATGTGTTCTGGGCAGGAGAGATGCTTTTTCCTGTCTACCTAAAGGATGAAGCTACTAGATAAATTTTCTAGCATGATACAGGGTCTTTCCCCTGCTTGCATGACGAGCCTTCCAGGACACCCCCACTCCCCACCCCACTGCGGCCTCTAGGATATCCTTCTGGCTTCTGAAACTCAAGGTCAAATTCCTCATCTTCCTCTTTCTGGCCTTATCTTTAAAGGCTCCCCTGCCAGGGTGCTGTATGCACCAGGCTGACAGTCTTCAGATGGGTCATGGGTCCAAACCCCCTTCTATGGAATGTTCACCCCATCTGTGCTGGCTCTTTCAAGTTGCTGTTTGGGGAAGGTCTTTCATCTCCAGCCCTGAGCCCTGCCCCTCTTATTCTCACTGCCCTGATTCTGTCCCTTTCCTAGTGAGTCCCAGTTCCCACAAGAATTGGGGTCCCTTGGCCTTGGTGGGTGTCATCTTTGATCATCTGTAATATCTATTGGATGAAATATGAAGGCTTGCTTCCAAAACGACTTCCATGGACTGGTTTTTATTTCTTTCTTTTTTTTTTCTTCTTCCCTCCCTCTTGCTGTTTCCAGAGCAAACATTTCCATAAGGACAACAAAGCAATCTGCTCATTTTTGGACACTCCTGGGGCCCTCAACAGGAGTTTTGCAAACAGAATTCCGGAGAGTAATCCAAATCAGAATAATCGACCTGGCAAGTGAGCTTGGGGCTTTCCTTCTGACCAGGGCACGTGGACAGGCATCATGGGTGGGCGTGGATTCCTTCATCCTTGCCTGCTTGTCTTTTTGTAAAGGGTTTTTTTCTTTTCTTTATTTTTCCCCTGAGCTACAGCAATGGATGCTGAGAACTTTTCCTGGTGGTTGTAGGACAGGACTGCCCTGTTTGTGGCTCTAGCAGATGGTGCCCTCTGTGACTGGCAATGACCAGTGCTCTCTTGACTGTTAAACAGAGGATGGTGATAAAAGGAGCATGCATGTCTAGAATGCATGATGCATTCGAGGCACAACTCATCATGTGTAATGCATGATACACTATTCACAACTGGTGGGCAGAGCCCTATTCCTGGGTTCCTAGGGCTAGCTTCAGGTCTTCGCTTCACCAGGTTCAAGCCTAATGAAGTCTTCCTCATGGGAGAAGTTTGATGGGGTCAAAAGTACAGATCTGAGGTCTTCAAAGCTGCCTCATTTCAACTCTCTTCACCATTAGCATGAAAAATGTCGGACAAATGCTTTGTCTTGGTGAGGAAACCAAGGAGGGCAGAGATCCCCAGCTACACTGTCTCCAAAACTGGGCCTGTTTTTGCTGGGAGTGTAGCTGGTGTGTGGTTTGGGTGAGGCAGACAGGCTACCTTGGAACGTGGTCCTTGTGGCTGGAGGAGGAGCTGCAAAATCTTTGTAGATGGAGAGAAGCTATATGATGTGATCTGGGCTTCAGGGTGAAGCCAGACCTTTGTTCAGAAATTTTTATTTATTTGGCTGAGCCAAATTTTCATTGAAGGCCTTCCATCGAAGATCTTCCATCTTCATCGTAGCGTTCGAAATCTTTAGTTGTGGCACATGGGATCTAGTTCCCTGACCAGGGATCAAACCCCAGGCACCCTGCATTTGGGAGCACAGAGTCTTAGCCACTGGACTGCCAGGCGAGTCCCTTAGTCAGACATTAATAACAGCGCTTTGAGAGAGTCTGGCATGCAAGTGTTTGTAGGGATGAGACAGAAAAGCCCACCTGGTCATGGCTGAGTCATCACAGGTGCTGATTTACCTGTAGGAAGTGCTACCTTCAAAACCTGTCAAAAGACCTGGCAGGTTCCTCCACCATTGTGGTTTCACATATAGGCTCTCTCATGATGCTCAAATTAACCAGTTCTGTGCATGTCTGGTTGTTGTCTCTTTTGGGACACCCACACTATCTTTCTCCTCCATCTCCTGCTTGTTCATCCTCTTCTTCCAGGCATCCTAAGGGTTCTGTCCTCCACTGTTCATAGGTCTGTTTTCTGTGTGGCAGCCTCCATTACCACATCTCCAGTCTTTTAAGCTTCTTCCTCTGCTGTTCATTCCATCTTTTTCCCTGGGGCTCCCACCCCAGCTAACTGTCCACCAACCCTCTGACATAGCCCTTGGGCCTCCCAGCTGGGGCATGTCAAAACCTAAGCTCTCTACCACATATCCTTCACCTTGGCTGTTTCTGGGTGACTGTGTAATCTTGTCTGGGTGGAAGCTTATTAACACTGGGATAGGTCATTATTGGGATAAAAATTGTGTAGAATTTGAAACTGGTTGTTAGCCAAATGAATTGCTTCATAGTTCTATTAGGAGTGGTCATTTTGTTTGTGGTGTCAACTTGCAATAAATAATTGCCTCTGTTACCCTAAGGAGGGATTGAATCGTCCTTGGGTCCAGGTGGAGGGATGGGTCCAAGTACTTTGTGGTTTCATCCTTGAGCCTGTCAGTGGCTTTGTTTCCAGCTCTGTAATTTGCAGAGGAACATTTCCTTACTTTAGTGGCTCATGAGGTTTGGAACTGATTTTCGGATTAGCCCTGGCACATAGTGAGAGCACAGTGAATTTCCAAAACTGTACCTTGGTATGCACATAAACATTAATCTTTTTGGTTAGTTTTCCTAGAAGTTTGTAAAAAGAATGGCTTTTTGGTATAGAAACAGGGGTTGGCAGCGTTTTTTTAGTAACAAGCCAAGTAGTAAATATTTTTGGTTTTATGGGTCCCAGACTATTACATTCTCTCCTGTAGCAGTGCATAAACAAATGGGTGTGGTTGTGTCCCAGTAAAATTTCATTTACTGCTACTGCTAAGTCACTTCAGTTGTGTCTGACTCTGTGCAACCGCATAGACGGCAGCCCACCAGGCTCCCCTATCCCTGGGATTCTCCAGGCAAGAACACTGGAGTGGGCTACCATTTCCTTCTCCAATGCATGAAAGTGAAAAGTGAAAGTGAAGTCGCTCAGTTGTGTCTGACTCTTCGCAATCCATGGATTGCAGCCCACCAGGCTTCTCCGCCCATGGGATTTTCCAGGCAAGAGTGAGTACTCCCAAGCCATATGGCTGGATTTTTTGCAGGGGGAAGGTAGGACACACAACCTAGCATGTGGGATCTTCTTTGGCCAGCAATGGGGCCCAGGCCCCCTACATTGGGAGCATGGAGACTTAATCAGTGAACAATCAGGGAAGCCCTAGCTGGCTGGATTTGATTCATGGGTTATAGGGCTTGCCTGGTAGCTTAGTTGATAAAGAATCTGCCTGCAGTGCAGGAGACCCTCGTTCGACTCCTGGGTTGGGAAGATTCCCTGGAGGGAGGAAATGGCTACCTGGGGACCTCCATGGACAGAGGAGCCTGGTGGACTGCAGTCCATGGGTTCGCAAAGAGTCAGAGATGATTGAGAGACCAAGCACAGAATATAGTTTGCAGGACACTGGTTTGATGGCTTACTCGATGCTTAGTTGGATTGCTACTGTTTAAGAAAGCTGGTTTAAGGATTTACAGATTGAAAATTCTTAACAGAAAAGTTGTAAAATCCTTTTAAGGAATCAGTCAATACACTTGTATACATACTGTGTGTAACTCTGAGTAGGGAGTGTTTTACATACACATGTTCAATCCCCTGGTCAGGGAATTAGATTCCACGTGCCACAGCTGAGACCCACATGCCATGATGAAAACTAAAAATGGCATGTGTTGCAACTGAGACTCAGCACAGCAAAACAGATAAATAATTTTTTTTTTAAAAAGAGCAGTCTAGCATGTTCTCTAAATATTTACTCTTGTTGCCATATGACCCTGCCATTCTATTCCTAGTTGCACACCCAAGGGAACTGAGGACACATATTCACACACAAACATGTGTATACAAGTGTTCATGGTGTGCTGATAGCCAAATATATGGATGTGAGAGTTGGATTCTAAAGAAAGCTGAGCACTGAAGAATTGATGCTTTTGACCTGTGGTGTTGGAGAAGACTCTTGAGAGTCCCTTGGACTGCAAGAAAATCCAACCAGTCCCTCCTAAAGGAACTCAGTCCTGAATACTCATTGGAAGGACAGATGTTGAAGCTGAAACTCCAATACTTGGCCACCTTATGAAAAGAACTGACTCATTGGAAGAGATCATGGTGCTGGGAAAGACTAAAGGTGGGAGGAGAAAGGGATGACAGAGGATGAGATGGTTGGATGGCATCACTCAATGGGCATGAGTTTGAGTAAACTCTGGGAGTTGATGATGGACAGGGAGGCTGCAATGCTACAGTCTATGGCATTCCAAAGAGTCAAACACAACTGAGTGACTGAACTGAATGGCCTCAATAGCCAAAGAGTAGAAACAATGTAAATATATCCATCTCTGATGAACAGATAAATCAAATGTGGTCAGTTGGTATGATGGAATATCACTCAGCGATAGAAAGGAATGGGGTTCCCACACAGGGGGAAACATGGATGTGCCTGCAAAACACATGATGAGTGAAAGAAGCCAGACATAAAAGGCCACCTGTTGTATGACTCTGTGTATATCGCGTGTCCACAGTAGATACATCTGAGACATGTACATGGTTTCCAGGGCCCAGGAGGGCTGGAGAGTGACTGCTGACAGACAAAGGGTTTCTTCTGGGTGTAGGAAGCCTGTTCTCAACTGGGTGGGTGGTGAAGGTTGGACTACTCTGAGTACAACTCACAAACAGTCCATTCATTCATTCATATATACATAGGGGGAGAGGTTGGTGTTTATTTGAGTTATAGCTAGATAAAGCTGTTGCAGAAATTAAAAAAATAAAGAAAACATTAAAAGAAAGCTGTTACAGAAAAAGTCCTAGGTGCAGGACTTTTTTTAAAAAAAATTATTTTTTTGGCCCTGGTGTGTCTTTGTTGGTGAGCGTGGGCTTTCTTCAGTTGTGGCAAGCAAGAGCCCCTGTCCACTTGCAGCATGTGGGCTTCTCATTGCAATGGCTTCTCTTGTTATGCAGCAAGGGCTCTAGGGCACACAGGCTTCAGTAGTTGTGGCATGTGGACTCATTTCAGTAGTTGCAGCCCCCAGGCTCTGGAGTCCAGGCTCAGTGCTTGTGTTGAACAGGCTTACTTGCACTGCAGCACGTGGACTCTTCCCTGACCCGGGATCTAACCCATGTCTGCTGCCTTGGAAGGCAGATTCTTAACCATGGGACCCCCAGGGAAGCTCTAGGTGCAGGATTTATGGGTGAAAAACAACTAGTCAATAATTTTAACCCCCCCCCCCCCCCCCTTTTTTTTTTTTTTTTTTTAGAGGAAGGAGATCCAGAAAGTGAAGGGGTCCATCTGGATCCCCTGTTTCTGGTTGTTTTTGAGTGTTTGTGTACTCTTTCCATTCCATAGTTGGTAGGCCTTGCAGATGCAGACTGGATGAAGGGTACAGACCAGGAAAGGTGTCTATCCCTGGTCTACCACTGGGAATCGGAGCCCAAAGTGAATCCCTTCACTTCTGGGGCATCCTGAAGCCATTCTGAAAACAGTGGGTGGCACAGAGCTGTCACCAACACATTCTCCTGTCTGAGTCTTGGGGACTGGTTTACTCATTTGATGTGGCTAGAGGGGAGGCTCATGGACCCTCTTTCTTCATTGCAGGTCAAAAAAGGGAGCAAAACCACAGCTGTGGACAAACTGCTGGCTGAAAACGTGATCATGGGCATCAATGATGTCGGTCTGTCCAGGTTTAGACAGGAGGCCATCTGCATAGTGAAGGGGTCGCATAAGCCCCTGTAGCTTTCTGTCTCTGTCTCTCTGTCTCTCTGCCTCTGTCTCTGCCTGGTGGTGAAAGGGTAAGACCTGGGATTCTTATTTATGGACAGAGATGAGCAGTCCAGCAAAGCATGGAGTCTGCTGGCTGCCCTGTGTCAACTATGGCAGTCCCAATGTGTGTGTGTGTGTGTGTGTGTGTGTGTGTGTGTGTGTGTGCATACATGTGTAAGCATGTACACTTAGGAAGTACACAAATGATTCATCTCTTGGTCAAGAATCACAAATTTAAAAGATTGCTTCTTTTTTTTTTTTCTTTAATGTTGGAGTATAGTTAACTTAGTTAAAGCTCCAATACTTTGGCCATCTGATGCAAATGGCTGACTCATTGGAAAAAATCTTGATCCTGGGAAAAACTAAAGGTGGGAGGAGAAGGGGATAGCAGAGGATGGTATCACTGACTCAACGGACATGAGTTTGAGAAAACTCTGGGAGGTGATGAAGGATGGGGAAGCATGCTGCATGCTGCAGTCCATGGGGTCACAAAGAGTCAGGCACAACTTGTCGGCTCAACAACAACATAGTTAATAGTTAATGTTGTGGTAGTTTCAGATATACAGCAAAGTGAATCAGGTATATATATATATATATATATATATATATATATCCACTCTTATTTTTTACATACTTTTCCTGTGCTTGTTTGGTGGCTTAGACAATAAAACGTCTACATGCAATTTGGGAGACCCAGTGTTGATGATAGTTTTTGTCCAAGCTACAAAGCTTGCTGGCTTTCCTGGTAGCTCAGCTGGTGAAGAATCTTCCCACAATGTAGCAGATTTCAGTTCAATTCCTGGGTCAGGAAGATCTGCTGGAGAAGGGATAGGCTACCCACTTCAGTATTCTTGGGCTTCCCTGTGGCTCAGCCAGTAAAAAATCCACCTGCAATGCAGGAGACCTTGGTTCTGATTCTTGGGTTGGGAAGACCTGATGGAGAAGGGATAGGCTACCCACTGCAGTATTTTTAGGTTTCCCTTGTGGCTAAGCTGGGAAAGAATCCACTTGCAATGTAGGAGACCTGGGTTTGATATCTGGGTTCAGAAGATCGCCTGGAGAAGGGACACCACTCCAGTATTCCTGCAATGGAGAATTCCATGGAATTCTTGCAAGATATTAATTCTATAACCAGAGATCAGACTCAGCCCCCCAAAGTGATGGTACTGGAGTCTTGACCACGGCACAGCCAAGAAGTTCCTGTGACTGCTTTTATATACAGAAATAACCCTTGACTTGGTATTTCACAGGTTCACAGTACAGTGTTGACCTGCCATTTTTAGCAGAATTAGCCCATTGTTTTCAAAGATTGGCTGTAAATTTTAAAAAAGTAAATTGATCTCCCATGCACTTCAGTTTTTAGTGTAGACTTGAAGACATATCGCAAAGGATTTTTTTTTTAACCAAAATAGCACCAGAGGAGGAGATTCAGAAAGGGAAAAAGGAAAAAGTTTCATTCTTTGCCACATTAATGGAACAGCCTGATTGCTCCGTAGAATAGGCAACTGTCCTCTTACATCAGAAAACTAGTGTCCTGGCATGGCCATTTCTGAGCCCTTTTGGGTAGAGGGGACATGAGAGATGCTGTCATGGTGTATCATTTCTTTGGGGTCACCTTATCAACTTATGCACTTTTAAAGAGAAGCTTTGGAGGTTCAGTGTGGTGTGTTCACAGGAGTCAGCAGCAGGTTTGGTCCCCCAGAAGTGGTCAGCTGTGGTGCCCCCAAAGCATTTGCTCACTGCACAGTGGTCAAAACAACCACTCTTATGGGGTGGCTGCTGGAATACCACCTACAGTTTTCTCCAAATGTGACTTTTTATTCTGCATTTATCATTACTGAGGATGACACATGGACATGGGAAAATATTCACTTTTCTCGTCGTTGTTAAGTATTTATTATTTTTATTTATTTGGTTGTTCCAGGTCTTAGTTGTGGCACCTGGGGTCTAGTTCCCTGACAGGGGATGGAACCCTGGGCACCCTGCAGTCAGAGCGCAGATTCTTAGCCACTGGACCAGGGAGGTGAATTGGGACCAGGCAAGTCCGAAAATTCACTTTCAAAAGGGAATTGGCTTAAATCCATCAACCTTTCTCCCATCCCACCTCCATCCCCTCATTTTGTCTCTCCAGAGAGCGACTGTATCAGTACTATCCTGTTAGGCTGCCTTTTAGAAACAAATAGGTGCTTGTGTGTTTACAAGTGAAAGTGGAGTTTGTTCAACATTGAGCTCCCTCTGGTCTGACTCATGACTTGTCTTAGAGACCCCACGATGCTGTGTGGTCTGGATGGTCAACTGTATATGTAACAGATCTCTGTGTGTGGGTGTTTTTATGGTGCTTCCAGAGTATTTGTGTAGCAGACTGCTGTGCTGTGATACCTTTGTACCTAAGTGTGTGTGTGTGTGTGTGTGTGTGTGTGTGTGTAGCTCATCATGGTCCATTCCTTGCCTGGGAGGTTTCTCGTCTTGTGATTTTTTTTTTTTTTTTTTTTGCTGCCTTTGTGAATGGGATAGGTGACAGATACTTTTGTTGTTTAGGCATTTCTGTCCTTGGGAGTGAGGTGGGACGTCCTTCCATGTGTTCAAAAGCTTGTTCTGAATTCGAGGAACATATGTAAGGGTCTGAAAACAAGATGATCTGAGTTCTGTTCACAGCACAGGCAATGAGAACTGGTGGCAGGAGGAGTGAGAGGAGGCCTGGAGGCCTGCTTGCTGGCAGGGACAAGAGGGTATCTAAAGACTCATGGGAACATGGTCAGATTTGGGCTCTGAAGGGTGGAGGGGAGTCCCTACTGTAGACTCTCACTTTTGCATTCTGCATACTTGGGTTCCCTTTAAGTGATGGGTGTGCAGAATCATTATCTAGTTTGGAACGGTTTAGTAATCTAAGTAACATGGAGAAAGAAATGGCAACCCACTCCAGTATTCTTGGCTGGAGAATCCTATAGACAGAGGAGCCTTGTGGGCTACACAGTCCATTGGGTCACAAACACTCAGAGACAACTCAGTGACTGAGCTTAGGAATCTAAGTAACATGTATAACATATTATAAAACCTAAACAAGTGATCGGTTCAGATGCATTTTTAAAAAACACACACTTGAAATAACAAGCTTAGATATTTTTAAAACACTTTAACGAATTTTATATTAAATTTTAATACTGTGTGTAGGTATTATTTGGGCTTCCCAGGTGGCTCAGTGGTAAAGAATCTGCCTGCCAATGCAGAAGACAGAGGTTCAATCCCTGAGTTTGGAAGATCCCCCAGAGGAGGAAAGAGCAACCCATTCCAGTATTCTCTCCTGGAGAATCTCATGGACAAAGGAGCCTTGTGGGCTACAGTCCATGGGATCACAGAGAGTCAGACAGGAGTGAGTGACAGAGCATGCACACATAGAGATATTATTTTGCCTATTAGAAAACTCTGAAATGATTTTTGCTTAGAAATATCAATAAAATTTAACAAACTGGTGAATTTTACAAACCAGGGAATTAGTTAATATTAGGATCTGTTACCATCACCTGGCACATGGTGAATTCATGCTTTAAATGCTGATGATGCACATAGTAAGGACTTTTAAAACACCATACTAAGTTATATTTTTAAATTATTTATTTGTTTGGCTGTGCAAGGTGTTAGTTTCAGTGTGTGAGATCTAGTCGTCTGACTAGGGATTGAATCTGGGCCCCCTACATTAAGAGCATGGAGTCTTAACCACTAGGATTCCTTAGCCACCAGGAATACCCAGGAAGTCCTATAAATGCTTTTAAAATTGAGTTCTTAAATCAATAACATGTGTCCTTCTCTGGTTGGCCACTCAGTCATGACTGACTCTTTGCAACCCCATGGACTGTAGCCCTCTAGTATCTGCTGTCCATGGGATTCTCTAGGCAAGAATACTTCAGTGGGTTGCCATTCCTTTCTCTAAATCTTCCCGACCCAGAGATTGAACCCAAGTGTCCTGAGTCTCCTGCATTGGCAGGTGGATTCTTTACCTCTTTACCACTGCACCACCTGGTATTCTTTGTCTAATCTCACCATTCTCATCTATCCCTATCCCTAGGCAATCACTAATTTGACTTGTACATCTGAGAAGAGCAATTTCCTAGTGTTTTATGCATGGGGCTTCCCTGGTGTCTCTGTTAGGTAAAGAGACTACATGCAATGCTGGAGACCCAGATTCCATGTAGAACTACACAATAGATCACATACTGTCTTTTTTGGTAAAGGCACTCTGCAGTTAGTTCATTGAGTGAGCCACCAACATACAAGTAATCCAATGTTGGAGGTTGACCAGATGGCAGAGGCACTTCCTTAACTCTTAAATACCTAATTACCCCAGGCACCTTAAGAAAAGGTGGATTTTCTGATATTCTTCTTTATCTGCAAGGCCCTCCCTACTGCCATCCACTCCAACTCTTGCTTTTAAGATGCCTTCAAGCATCACTGTCAGTTTTATTTCCCAAGAAGTCTTCCCATGGCCAGTGTCATCTGCAGCCCACACACCTGTTTCTCCTGTTGAGGTATCCAGCCAGGCCCTGCCTTCCTCACTGGCCTCCCAGCCTGCAGACTCCATATTGTCAGGCCCACTGGGCTTGCGGGGACCACATGCAGGCTGTGTTTATTTTCTGAGGCTGTGGCTGTTTTGTTGCAGTTGGAAAGGTTAGGAAAATAACCCAGAATTCATGTGATTTTTATTTACTTATTTTGAGAGAAGAATTCTATGAGATTGTTAACATTTCACTCAAATGCTTATTTTAATAATTCCTTTTTTAAAAATGAATTTTCAGTATCTAGATCCATTCTTAATTTTTAGTGGTATCTTATCATGTTTAATATTTGTGATCTAAACCTCTTCCTTAAAAAAAATAAAGACTACCTGCCATGTAATATTGAAGTAAACTGGGATTCCACTGTGGCTCAGAGGGCTAAGAGTCTGCCCACAGTGTGGGAGACCTGAACTCAAGCCCTGGGTTGGGAAGATCCCCTGGAGAAGGAAATGGCAACCACTCCAGTATTCTTGCCTGGAAAATCCCGTGGACAGACAAGGCTGGTGGGCCACAGTTTCTTTTCAAACTGAGATTAATGTCCATGTGCACTTTATGGAAAAGGTTTCAGGGAACCCACCTTAGGACAGATATTTGATTTGGAAACTAGACAAGCTAGTGTTTTACTAGTCAACACCATAGCTTTTCAGCATCTATGTGGAAGGAATACTTCTACTGCTGCTAAGTAACTTCAGTCATGTCTGACTCTGTGTGACCCCATAGACGGCAGCCCCACCAGGCTCCCCTGTCTCTGGGATTCTCCAGGCAAGAACACTGGAGTGGGTTCCCATTTCCTTCTCCAATGCATGAAAGTGAAAAGTGAAAGTGAAGTCGCTCAGTCATGTCCAACTCCTAGCAACCCCATGGACTGCAGCCCACCAGGCTCCTCCATCCATGGGATTTGCCAGGCAAGAGTACTGGAGTGGGTTGCCATTGCCTTCTCCCGGAAGGAATACTAGGCCATATTAAAAGTGACACTTTAGGGACTTTCCTGATGGTCCAGTGGTTAAGACTCTGTGCTTCCAGGGCAGAGGGCCTAGGTTTCATCCCAGGTCAGGGAACTAGAATCCTACATGCCATATGGCCAAAAAAAGACATTTTAGAAGAGTGACAGTAGCATGGATGCTCACCCAACCAGGCAGGCTGTAGAGAGAAAGAACCCACCAAGTCTGCAGGACTCTTTGAACTATCTGAAACAGGGGAAAGGAATGCAGAGAGATGTTATTTACGGTCATCTTTAGGTTACAGGTTACTCTCCTTTGTTGTCTTACTGGCCTTCTAATTTTTAAATGTGCAATGTTTTCTACAATAGCTTTTTTTTTTTTTAAGATGTCCAAGCTTCAGTAGCCACTGGAGTAGAAATGATGTCTCTCCTACTCGCTGCGGTGACCAGTCACACCGTTAGTCTCCCAGTGGGCATGGCTTGGACTCAGTCCCCTGGTGTTTCCAGAGCTGCTGGAGTTCAGAGCTCCCAGCACCAGGGGCATCAGCATCCACTGCCATGGCCAGATCTGGGTTCTTTTTTCCAGAGCATCACTGCCTACATGAATTTGGGGACCTCTGGGCTGAGCTATGTTGTCCTCCTCCCTCCCATAAAGGGGCGTCCTCGCTAGTCTCCCGCAGCCAAGCTGGCTTGTATCCGACTGTGGCCCGTGGGGGTGGGGGTGGGGCATTCCTTCCATAGCACTCAGGTCAACTCCTGCTTGATGTCTTCTGAGGCCTTTGTGTCCCTGAGGGCTCAAGGACACTTTAGCTTCTGGTCTTCCCCACCTATACACATGAGGCAGTTAACCCTGAGCAGGTAGCCCTTGCCCCCTTCACATTGGGGCATTTTGTTTGCCTGTTTTGGCACATCCTCTGGCCCATGCCTGGTGGCTCAGATGGCAAAGAGTCTGCCTGCAATGCAGGAGACCTGGTTCGATCTCTAGGGTCAGGAAGATCCCCCGCAGAAGGAAAATCCCAATCCACTCTGGTACTCTCGCCTGGAGAAAATCCCATGGACGGAGGAGTCCATGGGATCGCAAAGAGCTGAACACTACTGAGCGACTTCACTGGTTCACTGGTGGCCTGAGCACCCCTCATGGCCCCACGCTGGCACTCTCCCCGTGGTTGAAAGCCACCCAAGTGTTTATCTGGTGTAGGAAGAAACACTAGGCTCCTGAGATGAGCTTCTTATATCTGCCCCTCTCTGTTCCACCTGGAAACTCTAGGTGGCGCCAGAGCGTTTGGTCCCCTGCACTTTCCTGCCCAATCTGGTCCCAATGACTGTGATGCCAGAGACCAGCTCTCAGCCAAATGCCTTCCTCTCTCTCATCCAGACAACTCCAGGGGCCACTTCCCCGGTGGTCCAGTGGTTAAGGATCTGTTTTCGACCTTTGGTCCGGAACCAAGATTCCATGTGTTGTGCGGCAAGTAAGCTTCAATGCCACAACTAGACACAAAGAAAGATGCCACCAGATGCAACAAAGGTCCTGGCATGCCACAACTAAGATCCGATGCAACCAAATAAATAAATATTAAAAAAAAATTATTTTTATAAAGAAGAAGAAAACCCTGCTGTTTTAGCCACCAGAGGGGTTGACAAACTACCTGAAAAGTGAAAATCACTCAGTCGTGTCCAACTCTTTGTGACCCTATGGATGATACAGACAATGGAAAATTCTCCATGCCAGAATACTGGAGTGGGTAGCCTTTCCTTTCTCCAGGGCATCTTCCCAACCCAGGGGTCAAACTGAGGTCTCCTGAATTACAGGCAGATTCTTTACCAGCTGAGCTATCAGGGAACATCCCTCGATTCCCAAATATATTTACTATGCTCTAGAAATGTCTGAAGATCTGACAAGAGCACACATGTTTTAGAAAAATTGCACTGTCCCCAGTAACCCCAGTTCCTCAAAGCATGTGGGAACAACCCTTTCCATTAGGCTTTCATTTGTTTTTAAAAGCCGTAATAAGTACTGTACTGTTGGCTGTGTCTTCTCAAAGTACAAACATGTATCTCTGTGTAGACCTTGTTCTTTAGTCACTAGGTCGGGCTTGACTCTTTGTGACCCCATGCACTTTAGCCCACAAGGCTCCTCTGTTCATGGGATTTCCCAGGCAAGAATATATGAGTGGGTTTCCATTTCCTCCTCCAAGGGATCTTCCTGACCCAGGGATCTAACCCTCACATCCTACACCTCCTTGCATTGGCAGGTTGCCTCTTGATCACTGAGCCACCTGGGAAACTTGTGTGTAGACATACTTGGCTGAATTGTGCTTCACAGATCGTGGTGTTTTGTTTGTTTTACAAATTAAAAATTGTGGCAGCCCTCTTAAGCTGTTAGTGCCATTAGTTAGGCTATTAGTGACATTCTTCCAACAGTACTTGTTCACTTTGTCTCTTTATGGGTCATATTTTGGTAATTCTCATGGTACTTTAAAATTTTTCACCGTCACATTTGTTATGGTATCTGTGGTAAGTGATCTTTGATTTTACTCATATTTCTGCTAGGACTCTGAAGGCTCAGATGATGGTTCCGTTCAGTTCAGTTCAGTTGCTCAGTCGTGTCCGACTCTTTATGACCCCAAGAATCACAGAACGCCAGGCCTCCCTGTCCATCACCAACTCCCGGAGATTACCCAAACTCATGTCCATTGAGTCGGTGATCCCATCCAGCCATCTCATCCTCTGTCATCCCCTTCTCCTGCCCCAGTCACTCCCAGTATCAGGGTCTTTTCCAATGAGTCAACTCTTCACATGAGGTGATCAAAGAATTGGAGTTTCAGCTTCAGCATCAGTCCTTCCAAAGAACACCCGGACTGATCTCCTTTAGGATGGACTGGTTGGATCTCCTTGCAGTCCAAGGGACTCTCAAGAGTCTTCTCCAACACCACAGTTCAAAAGCATCAATTCTTCTTTCTTAACAGTCCAACTCTCACATCCATATATGACCACTGGAAAAACCATAGCCTTGAATAGATGGGCCTTTGTTGGCAAAGTAATGTCTCTGCTTTTCAATATGCTATCTAGGTTGGCCATAAGTTTCCTTCCAAGGAGTATGCATCTTTTAATTTTATGGCTTCAATCACCATCTTCAGTGATTTTGGAGCTCCCCCCAAAATAAACTCTGACAATGTTTCCACTGTTCCCCCATCCATTCTGCATGAAGTGATGGGACTGAATGCCATGATCTTAGTTTTCTGAATGTTTAACTTTATGCCAAATTTTTCACTTTTCTTTTTCACTTTCATCAAGAAGCTCTTGAGTTCCTCTTCACTTTCTGCCTTAAGAGTTGTGTCATCTGCATATCTGAGTTTATTGATATTTCTTCTGGCAATCTTGATTCTAGCTTGTGCTTCTTCCAGCCCAGCATTTTTCATGAGGTACACTGCATATAAGTTAAATAAGCAGGGTGACAATATACAGCCTTGACGTACTCCTTTTCCTATTTGGAACCAGTCTGTTGTTCCATGTCCAGTTCTAACTGTTGCTTCCTGACCTGCATATAGGTTTCTCAAGAGGCAGGTCAGGTGGTCTGGTATGCACATCTCTTTCAGAATTTTCCACAGTTTATTGTGATCCACAAGTCAGAGGCTTTAGCATAGTCAAGAAAGCAGAAATAGATGTTTTTCTTAAATTATCTTGCTCTTTCCATGATCCAGCAGATGTTGGAAATTTGATCTCTGGTTCCTCTGCCTTTCCTAAAACCAGCTTAAACATCTGGAATTTCACAGTTCAAGTATTGCTGAAGCTTAGCTTGGAGAATTTTGAGCATTACTTTACTAGCGTGTGAGATGAGTGCAATTGTGCAGTAGTTTGAGCATTCTTTGGCATTGCCTTTCTTTGGATTGGAATGAAAATGGACTTTTCCAGTCCTGTGGCCACTGCTGAGTTTTCCAAATTTGCTGGCATATTGAGTTCAGCACTTTCACAGCATCATCTTTCAGGATTTGACATACCTCAACTGGAATTCTATCGCCCCCACTAGCTTTGTTCATAGTGATGCTTTCTAAGGTCCACTTGACTTCACATTCCAGGATCTCTAGCTCTAGGTGAGTGATCACACCATCGTGATTATCTGTGTCATGAAGACCTTTTTTTGTACAGTTCTTCCATGTATTTTTGCCACCTTTTCTTAATATCTTCTGCTTCAGTTAGGTCCATACAATTTCTGTCCTTTATCAAGCCCATCTTTACATGAAATGCTCCCTTGTTATCTCTAATTTTCTTGAAGAGATCTCTAGTCTTTCCCATTCTGTTGTTTTCCTCTATTTCTTTGTACTGATCAATGAGGAAGGCTTTTTTATCTCTTCTTGCTCTTCTTTGGAACTCTGCATTCATATGGGAATATCTTTCCTTTTCTCCTTTGCTTTTCACTTTTCTTTTCACAGCTATTTGTAAGGCCTCCTCAGACAGTCATTTTGCCTTTTTGCATTTCTTTTCCATGGGGATGATCTTGATCCCTGTCTCCTATACAATGTCACGAACCTCCATCCATAGCTCATCAGGCACTTTCTCTATCAGACTAGTTCCTTAAATCTATTTCTCACTTCCACTGTATACTCATAAGGGATTGGATTTAGGTCATACATGTCTAGCGCTTTTATCTACTTTCTTCAATTTAAGTCTGAATTTGGCAATAAGGAGTTCATGATCTGAGCCACAGTCAGCTCCCAGTCTTGTTTTTGCTGACTGTATAGAGTTTCTCCATCTTTGGCTGCAAAGAATATAATCAATCTGGTTTCGGTGTTGGCCATCTGGTGATGTCCACGTGTAGAGTCTTCTCTTGTGTTGTTGGAATAGGGTGTTTGCTATGACCAGTGCATTCTTTTGGCAAAATTCTGTTTGCCTTTACCCTACTTCAATCCATACTCCAAGGCTAAATTTTTATCTTATTACTTAGAAAGACTTTCTTGGAATCTAGTAGTTATGACCCAGCTTCTAGTGCAAGGGCTATGGGTTTGATCCCAGGTCAGGAAACCAGTATCCCACATGCTGTGGGGGGTGGTGGGGGGAAAACAAACTTTCTGTTCAGTTCAGTTCAGTCACTCAGTCGTGTCCAACTCTTTGTGACCCCATGAATCACAGCAGGCCAGGCCTCTCTGTCCATCACCAACTCCCAGAGTTCACTCAAATTCATGTCCATAGAGTCGGTAATGCCATCCAGCTATCTCATCCTCTGTTGTCCCCTTTTCCTCTGCCCCCAAACCCTCCCAGCATCAGAGTCTTTTCTAATGAGTCAACTCTTCGCATGAGGTGGCCAAAGTACTGGAGTTTCAGCTTTAGCGTCATTCCTTCCAAAGAAATCCCAGGGCTGATCTCTCTCAGAATGGACTTATTGGATCTCCTTGCAGTCCAAGGGACTCTCAAGAGTCTTCTCCAACACCACAGTGCAAAAACATCAATTCTTCGGTGCTCAGCTTTCTTCACAGTCCAACTCTCACATCCATACATGACCACTGGAAAAACCATAACCTTGACTAGATGGACCTTTGTTGGCAAAGTAATGTCTCTGCTTTTGAATATGCTATCTAGGTTGGTTGTAACTTTTCTTCCAAGGAGTAAGTGACTTTTAATTTCATGGCTGCAGTCACCATCTGCTATGATTTTGAACATGTTACAAAAAAAGAAAAAACAAAACAGAACAATCATTTTGGCAGCCTGTGGGCCAGTTCCCATCTGGCAGCCAGTGGTTGTTACTCTGCACTCAGGTCATGTCTCTAGTAACAAAACTGTACCAGGAGTGCTGGTGCCCAGATGTTAATGGGAAGCACCCAACAGCGATGCCATAAATCACAAGAATGATGTCCACCTTCCAGTCCAGTCCTTTCTTGGCATGAAGTGGTCCTCTGTGTGAAGTCCCTGAGTCGTTGTTATCCCTTTTGAACCCCATCCCCCCAGGAGGTATGAGCTGAGCTGGAGGTCACACTCTGGGCCTATACCAAGTTCTTTGATAGCCAGTCTGAGCCAGCTGCACCTCTGCTCCCCTGCCTGGGCACCTGGCCCCCTTGGCCAGGGCAGTACAGCAACAGATAGATGCACTTTCTGCCTTCTTCCCCCCTTGGCAGGGTGGGGAGGGGAGCAGGGAGATGCTTTTGCTTTCTGCCACACTGCTGACATCCCTGCCCTGTTGTCACTGTGCGTTTCTCTCTTTTCCTTCATGTTGCTGTATAGTTTATTTAAGGTAGTCTTCATTTCAGCTGTGCAGCATAGCGATTCCAAAGTTTTCTAGATGTTATTTTCATTTAATGGGCTTCCCAGGTAGCTCAACTGGAAAAGATCTGCTTTGCAATGCAGCAGACCCTGATTTGATTCCTTGGTCCAGAAGATCCCCTAGGGAAGGGACAGGCAAACCACTCCAGTGTTCTTGAAATGCAGGAAACCCTGGTTCAATTCCTGGGTTGGGAAGTTGCCATAGAGAAGGCATAGGCTACCCACTCCAGTGTTCTTGGGCTTCCCTGGTGGCTCTCCTGATAAAGAATCCACCTGCAAGATATGAGACCTGGGTTTGATCCCTGTCTTGGGAAGATCTCCTGGAGGAGGGCGTGGCAATCTCTTTTAGTATTCTGGCATGGAGAACCCCATCAACAGAGAAGCCTGGCAGGCTACCATCCATGGGATTGCAAACAGTCAGACACAACTTGAGTGACTAAGCACAGCACACACATACTCCATTTAAAGTTATTGTAAAATATTGGCTATGTGCCCTGTGCTGTATAATGTATCCTTGTAATGGATTTATTTTATCATTTGTACTTTACTGCCCTACCTCTATCCTGATGCTCCCCCTACCCTTCCCCCATTGATAACCACTAGTTCATTCTGTATGTCTGTGAGTATACTTCTGTTCTATCTTTGCTGTTGTTGAAATTCTGAAAGAGATGGGAATACCAGACCACCTGACCTGCCTCTTGAGGAATCTGTATGCAAGTCAGGAAGCAACAGTTAGAACTGGACATGGAACAACAGACTGGCTCCAAATAGGAAAAGGAGTACGTCAAGGCTGTATATTGTCACCCTGCTTATTTAACTTATATGCAGAGTACATCATGAGAAATGCTGGACTGGAAGAAACACAAGCCGGAATCAAGATTGCCGGGGGAAATATCAATAACCTCAGATATGCAGATGACACCACCCATATGGCAGAAAGTGAAGAGGAACTCAAAAGCCTCCTGATGAAGGTGAAAGTGGAGAGTGAAAAAGTGGGCTTAAAGCTCAACATTCAGAAAACGAAGATCATGGTATTCGGTCCCATCACTTTATGGGAAATAGATGGGGAAACAGTGTCAGACTTTATTTTTCTGGGCTCCAAAATCACTGCAGATGGTGACTGCAGCCATGAAATTAAAAAACGCTTACTCCTTGGAAAGAAAGTTATGACCAACCTAGATAGCATATTCAAAAGCAGAGACATTACTTTGCCAACAAAGGTCCGTCTAGTCAAGGTTATGGTTTTTCCAGTGGTCATGTATGGATGTGAGAGTTGGACTGTGAGGAAGGCTGAGCGCCAAAGAATTGATGCTTTTAAACTGTGATGTTGGAGAAGACTCTTGAGAGTCCCTTGGACTGCAAGGAGATCCAAGCAGTCCATTCTGAAGGAGATCAGCCCTGGGATTTCTTTGGAAGGAATGATGCTAAAGCTGAAACTCCAGTGCTTTGGCCACCTCATGCGAAGAGTTGACACATTAGAAAAGACTCTGATGCTGGGAGAGATTGGGGGCAGGAGGAGAAGGGGACGACAGAGGATGAGATGGCTGGATGGCATCACTGACTTGATGGACGTGAGTGTGAGTGAACTCCGGGAGTTGGTGTTGGACAGGGAGGCCTGGCGTGCTGCGATTCATGGGGTCGCAAAGGGTCGGACACGACTGAGCGACTGATCTCATCTGATCTGACCTCGCATAGTTGGTGGATTTTTTCTGTTTTTTTTTCCTCCGGCCTTGGGACCTGCTCTTCAGGGTTTTATTTTCCTGACAGGGATCAATTTTTGGCTTCCATGGTTCTGTAATAGTTTTCATCTCGTGGGTGGTGGAGCTGGTTTCTCTTTGACTTCTGCCTATAACCTGAATTATCTGCAGATCAATTCTGTTATCCCATATTGAGTGAGCCCTCTGGCGATCAAGGGGTGGAGTGGGGGTGGGAACCCACAGCCGGAGGCGGAAAAACCCAGAAGCATGGTTTCACTCTCCACCAGAGTGGTCCGACTTACTGAATATACACTGAAAGGCAGGGATAGGGGAAGACTACTGTAGTATAAGCCACAAAGATTTTGGAGCAGGAGATTGCTGGGAAGAGTGTCCCAGTAATCTCTTTGTGAAAGTCTTCATACTGGGTTAGGAAATTTCTTCTCCTGAAGAACAAAATTAAGCTGCATCAATGAACTCAATCACAAACGGAAATAATTGTAAATCCACACAGAAAGAAACTGTTAAAATATCCTGGAGTGTCCTTCCTACTAAAAATAGTAGCAAATTGTTTGCTAAAACTGAAACCATCTCCACCCAGCAGGGCTTAGGTTCGACTGTATTCATACTGTTTACTTCTCAATACAGGGGAATAACAAATATTTTAGAACAGAAGTGAAGCATACCTATCTGCTGAAACTCTAAGCTTAAGGCACAACTAAACCTTCGCAGTCCAAAGGTGCTTATAACTACTGATGCAATGTACAGTTGGGCCGTTGGCTTCAGACCGGTACCTAACTTGGGCTGTGCTTTCAGTGCAGGCAACTGTGCATAGTTTCATCTGGGAGGCAAAACAAAATATACACTTTTTTCTTTCCTTTTAGAGGATAGATGTCTCTGCAAGCTAATCCACATTTTTTTTTAACCCCTGACAACAAGCAAAAAGAGTTAATTTTTAAAAGGCATTTGTGTGCAAATGTCAAAAGTTGTTAGACTCAATGCAAGTGAGTTACAGAGACAGAAAAAGCCATTGTATGTAATTTGCGTATATTTATATGCAAGTGTCTCTTTTTATTCAGAACAAGTCTAAAATAATTAGATAACCCAGTTGGAAATTTCTGAAGAAACCCTTTGAAGGTGTCTCCAGCTAAGGACATCCTAAGTGAGATCCAGGAGAATGCAGACCTGGGTGAGCAAAGATTTTGCCAGCCTCTTTGTACTAGAATAGGGTTAGGATTTTTGCTGAGTCACCAGGGAAGCCTAGCTTCCTCAATTCCTCCTCAATAAAGATTTTTCCCCAAAAGTACAAGTCACAGGAAGAAGCAATAACTGACCAACAGCTAAAGCCTGCTGCTCCTCTGAGTCTGGGGGCTTCTTGGTTGGGGCTGACAAAGAGGCCTGTCTGTTTAACTTTCAAAGCCCTGGAGTTAAAAAGTGAATAGGAGGGGAGAATAATAAAGGGCACAACGCTTTGAGGAGGGCTGACTACAGGGAAAAAATTGTTGCCACAGACAAGCCAGAAAATTAACCTTTGAGATAATTGACTCTTTAAGCCATCCTCCTTTTTAAAAGTAAGTAATCTTGGCTCCATTGTATTCTGCACAGATTGCTGGAGATAAAAGGGTTTCTTTTTATCTCTAGAAATTAATTTTCCAATTGCATTGACTTTTAAAATACCATTTTAGGGGAACCCAACTGTATCCAAAAATTGAAAGAGCTTTGAATGATTTCAGAGAAACTTTAAATAGGATTGAATAGAAGAGAAGAAAGTGAGCTTTTCTTCACTTCCTTCTCCTGGTAAATGAAATAGTATCTGAGGGTCTATCTCTTTCTCAGGAATTTCTATATTAGGAAACATTTAACATCAGTCTTTTCATGGGAAACATCATCTAGAGCTTTGATCTGGGGCCCAGAGAGTAAAACTGTTGGAATCAGGGGAGTATTAGGGAGAAGATGGCTGTTCCCTTTATTAATCATTTTTGAATGACTATTGAGCATTTTAGCAAAGAAGACCAAAAGGACAGACCCAACATGGTATCTATGATATTGTCTAAGAATTTCTGGCCTAACAAAATGCACAGCACCTGAAAGTCTGGCCATTTGAGGCTTGTCGGTGACACAGAAAAACAACTTGGTGGGAAGAAATCCACTTTACTCAGGTGTTTAAAATTTACCACTGTGGAGGGGAAACATCATTTACAAGTGCTTGCATATAGTAGAGGGGCCTGCATAATATAATAACCTATATTTTTTAAAAAACTGAAAAATAATCATTGTATGTCTATTTGTAACTAACTTGCGTGTGTACCTGAAACTAACATGACATTGTAAATCAACTATATACCAAAATAAAATTTAAATTTTTTAAAAAGAGCATTCATCTTTCAAAAAATTTAATGAAAATGTTTGCAGACACTTCCCTATATCTTTATGTCTTACAGCAGGTCATGTCTCCCAGCCTTGCTTAGAAAGGATATGTTTGGAGAGAGGGAATGAAATCAAAATCCATCTGGTACTTCAATGATAGGCCTTTGGGTTTCAGGTGTTCTTCATGGGGGTGGGGGAGATGCTGGAATAAGATGGTTGTTTACTTAGGCTGAATGAAACCAGAGATGTGCCTGAGGAGAATTTGTCCTACACCCAATGGTAAGTAGGGGTTTTCTTTCTCTTAAGAGTTGGCATTTTTGTTTTACCATCAGACTGTGTTTTGGAACTAATAATTATGTTCACATGAGATGTTTTATACCATAATAATTAGAAATTCCTGGCTTTTCTAGGCCCCTGTCAATACAGAAAAAGGCATCACACCCTATTCCAGGGGACCCCAACTCAAAAGTGTTATGTTCCTCCAAACAAGAAATTCCAAGAGAGATTGCTGAGAGACCTTGTATTTATTGAAGAAGATTTTGAGCTTAAGGCCTACAAGGTAGCCTATAAATGGCTGCTAGCCTAGCAGCTTGCCCAAGATGATAAACACCAAGACTGGCTCCCAGTATCAATGCAGCAGTGATAAAGAGAGCAGACCAAGACAGATGCAGCGGGATCTTCAGCTCCCACTTCCCCCACACTGCTGAGGACTTGTCTGAGACCACCCCCACAGCTCCTTCACCTTGGGTCTTTTTTTTTTTTTAATCTCCTAATCAGCAGATCTAGGTGCTGCCAGTCAGTTCCGTTGCCACATGCCCCAAGAGATGTGCAGTTTGTGCAGCCAAGAGAGGACTCTAGTTGCAGTAACCTCAAGAAATTCCAGGCCTCTGGAACTCTCTTAAGAAAACTACAAGCCCTCTTGCCACCAAGAGCTGGCCCTTAGTTGGCCATACAGCACCTTCTTCTTGGCCTCAAGTGACAGCCCAATTCCCATTAAACCCTCAAATCTGGGAAAATTCCCTCTGCTAGTGGACCAGACATCTTCTGTATCTCAACCCCTCCTTCCATGCCCCAACATGCACCCAGTCCACTACACTCCAAGGCCAGGAGGTGAGTGTTTCAGAGCTGCTGCATTTACATCCTAGAACATTAGCTCCTAAGCAATGCCTATGGTGACACGGAGCCAGGAGAAATTGCACAGATGTGGAAGAAAAAATTGGGCTCTGAAGCTCTCACTGAAGGGCAGCACAACCCACCTAAGCCTCTGAAGTCAACATGCTGCTGCCGCTGCTAAGTCACTTCAGTCATATCCGACTCTGTGTAACCCCATAGACGGCAGCCCCCCAGGCTCCTCCGTCCCTGGGATTCTCCAAGCAAGAATCCTGGAGCGGGTTACCATTTCCTTTTCCAATGCATGCATGAATGCTAAGTCTGCTAAGTCGCTTCAGTCGTGTCCAACTCTGTGCGACCCCGTGGACAGCAGCCCACCAGGCTCCTCCATCCACGGGACTCTCCAGGCAAGAATACAGGAGTGGGTTGCCATTTCCTTCTCCAGAAGTCAGCATGAAAGCTGACTATTTCTGGGCATGTGAGATGCTGCCAGATAACAGTGGCAACTCCCTGCTACCAGTCTAACTGAGCTTTTCAATTTCAACTCTGTGCTTTGCACTTTTCCACAGCTTTGCACTATTTTTTTTGTTGTTGCTGTTTCATACGCTGCACAAAACATCTGCATTTGTCATGATCTCAGCTAAAACCTAAGTTTTCTTGGGGAAACTAATGGAAACCATTAACCAGTCCTCCTACTTGCTGTCTACCTTCAATTCCTGTTTCAATCAACCTACCCTCACTTCCTCTCTCTTTTCCTCTCTTCCCTAGAAGTCTTAGTGGCCCACTAAAATAATTCTGAGGAAGTGTGACTGGATCCTCTGTCACTCAGCATCCAGTTTTGGGCACTCAGTGTCTTCAGTGTTTGCAGCTGGTACCCACCAATTTTTGCCGAACATTTTCTCTGTGTTTCTTTTAGTTCTTTTTTCTTTAAAGCATAATAAAATATACTATCTAAAGCATTTGTGCAATCAAAGCAAATTGGAAACACTAGAAGGAGTAAACTCAGAATATGTCCTGGAATCATGTCCTAAAATCTCAACTCTTATATGTGTATACATACACATGTGGTTTATATAAATATTTATTTATCCATAAATGAGTTGTGGAAAAACAGACATAACATTTAAAATCAGCAGTTAAGAAGTGTTAAATACATTCATAATGAGCTACCATACCACTATGCAACTCCAGAACACTTCCATCTTTCAAAATAGAAACTCCATAGCCACCAAATCATAACTCCTCATTTTCCCTCTTCTTCACCCTCCGATAGTGGCCTATTCTACTTTCTGCCTTGAAGGTTTTAATTTAATCAGTAAATTTAATCAGTTTCAAGAGGAGTAATAGAGTTGTGTATGTGCATCATGGAGATGTTTCACTTAGCAGAATGTCCTCATTGCTCCAGACAATGTCCATGTTGCAGCTTATTGCAGAATTTCCTTCCATTTTTGAGGATGAACAATACTGCCTTGTATGTATGTATAAAACACACTTTTTTTTTTTATCCATTCTTTGTTCCGTGAGTGCCAGGCGGCTTCCATATTTTGGCCATTATGAATAATAGTGCAATGGACATGGCTGTACAAATATCTCCCTGAAACTTGCTTTCAATTATTTTAGATATGTACGTAAAAGTTGAATTCCAATAACATATGATAATGCTACTTTTAATTTTTTGATGAACTGCCATATTGTTTTCTACTTAGTTCCTGAACTGGGGATTAAACCCAGGCCTCCTGGAGTAGAAGCACAGAGTCCTAACCCCTGGACCACCAGGGAATTTCTCATACTGTTTTCTGTAGCAGCTGCAGCAATTTACATTCTCACCAACAATGCACAGGGGTTCCAGTTTCTCTAATCTCACCAACACTTGTTGTTGTTGTTGTTGTTGTTGTTTGGTAGCCATCCTAATGTGAGGTGATATCTCATTATACTTTTGACTTGCATTTCACTTATCTTTTCATACATAGACTCTTTACATGTTATTTGGGAAATGTGTGTTTACATATTTATAATTCTTTGTTGTGATGGTTGTTTACTGTGGTTGAACAATAGAACTTCTTATATATTCTGGACATTAACCACTTAGCAGATACATGATTTCCATGTGTGTATATATACATATATATCTCAGAGAAGGCAATGGCACCCCACTCCAGTACTCTTGCTTGGAAAATCCCATGGACGGAGGAGCCTGTTAGGCTGCAGTCCATGGGGTTGCTAAGAGTTGGACACGACTGAACGACTTCACTTTCACTTTTCACTTTCATGCATTGGAGAAGGAAATGGCAGCCCACTCCAGTGTTCTTGCCTGGAGAATCCCAGGGATGGGGGAGCCTGGTGGGCTGCCGTCTATGGGGTTGCACAGAGTCAGACATGCCTAAAGTGACTTAGTGCATATATATGAATATATATATATATATATATATATATACATATATATTTGCCTATTTCATGACTTGCATATATATATATATTTTTTTTTGCCTGTTTCATGACTTTCCTTTTCACATGTTTATTGTGGGTTTTTAATGCACAAAAGTTTTTAAGTGTAATATAGTACCATTTGTCTATTTGCTTTGACAATGCTTTTGGTGTCATATATCAAAATCCTTGCAAACCAGTATCATAAAAGTTTTCACCTGCTTTTTCCTAGGATTTTTATGGTTTCATCTTATACATTTAGGTCTTTGATACCATTTGAGTTATTTTTTCACATAGTATAAGGTAAAGGTCCAATGTAATTCTTTTTCACATAGATATCTAGTTTCCACAGCACACTTTCTTGAATGGACTGTCTATTCTTCATAAAGTGGGTTTTACTACCCTTAACCACATTTGTGAGAGTTTTATTCTAGATTTCATATTCTGATAATCTAGTGTCTGTCTTTATGTCAGGAAATCTTTGATTACTGTATGTTTTCAGTATCTGTTGAAATCAGTAAGTGTGAAAGTAAGTGCGAAACCTCCAACTTTGTTATTTTTGAAGATATGCTGACTATTCAGGGTAACTGGCCACTCTAGTTTTGTATTTGCCAGTGGAGAAGGAATAGTTCCAGGTAGCTGATTTTCAGGCTTTGTTAGCATTCCTCATCTCCAACTGCCCTTGCCTTCTTTGTAGTATCCAGAGAGGGTAAAGAGGACTTAGGGGAGGAAGAAGCTGAAAGCTTGTTTTCAGGGCTGGATTACATTCAGCGGACGTTGGTGGGGTGGGGTGACTCTGCAGAGTGGGGGAAATGACAGCAAGGCTCCCCATCTAGGAAATGTAAAACTCCTATCCCAGAATTACATGTAGACTCCTCTGGTGGTGGTCTTCTCTGACACACGTTATGCTATTCAAGAAGTGCCTTTTCCTCTGCTAATATGGATCCTGGCCATGGCATATAGTCTCGGTACTCCGGTTTTAAGTCGCTTAACTTCACTGTCTCCTCTGCTGGCAGCAAGAGGCACACCATTTTGACTGTGTTGATGGGGAGATATCGTGCAACAGCCCTAACCCTTGTGCTAACTGGTTTTTGTTGTGCTGCACCAGAGGCAAAGAGGGTCTCTGAGTGTGGGTTTGCTTACCATCCCCATCATTTAGACCTGAGGCATCAGTTTGTCTACCTCCCCTCATCTGTCTTCCCCACCTGTGAGATCTTTTTGGTGGCATCATCTGCTTAGAAATAAAACAAGTGTTTCGCACATTTCAAAGAGAACTCCTTACTGATGCCTCCTGTTGAGTGCTTTAGGTTGTTGGCAAGACTTCAGTGTTTGTATTGCTTCTGGCAAGAAATGAGAGAACTACAGCTATCCCAGCACATCTCCCCACCTCTGCTACAGGGAACTGGAAATGTCCTCCACAGGGAACAAGGGTCCATCGAGAGGTGCATTGCGACTCATAAATCCTAAAACTCATAAATAGCCTAATTGTCAGCTGCCAACACTGTGATGCTTCACAGGACTCCTGGTCTGGGTCTCCCACATGTTCATACCCACAGTTAGCAGCTGGCAAGCTCATTTTCATCTGTATCATAGCTTCCTTCCCCAAGCAACCCAAGGCCCTCCTGGCCTTTTTGCATCTGGCCAGCAACTCCTCTGCTTAGAGAAATAGCTACAATGGCGCCGGGCACTTGGAGCTGGCAAATCAATTATTAATCCCAGGCAAGATCTTCACAGGGGAGCTGCAGTCAAAGCCAAGTCATCGGAGCCAGACCAATGCCCGCAACTCTAGATTGGAGCTGAACACATGTCCATAAATAGGGCCTTGTAAGGGAAAGTGCTAGTTGACAGGTGCATCAGGTCCTCTCCAGGAACAAGTATTCTTCACTGGGCTTTTCAAGTATGTTCCTTGCTTTGCTTGGCCAGTTGGTTACTTCGATGACTCAGGCTGCTTGAATATGCTTGGCAAGTCAGTTACTACCATGCCTCAGGGCTGCTTGAATATTAACTAACTGATGCTCCTTTTTCAGTCTACTGTCCCAGGAGAGATGGCTACTTTACTTCCTCTACTTCTAAATTAAAGTTTTTCTAAGATTTTCCCATAACTTTTATTTAAGGGAGATTTTCTGTGCATAAAATCAGAAACAACAATCATGTCCAGTAATGACTTTGATGATATATTTATACAGTGGAGTATTGCCTAGGTCTTTCTTCTCTGATTAAATACAGTTTCCCAGTGGCCCAGTGGCAAAGAATCTGCTTGTTAATGCGGAAGACGCAGGAGACATAGGTTCCACCCCTGGATAGAGAAGATCCCCTGGAGAAGGAACTGGCAATCCACTCCAGTATTCTTGCCTGGAGAATGGACTTCAACTCATCAGGCTTTTCTGTCCATGGGGTTGCAAAGAGTCAGACACAACTTAGTGACTAAACAACATTTCCTTGCTCTTCTTTAAAGTGACTCCAGGACAATGATCCCAAGGACTCTTATTAAGGGAAAAAAGGTCAGAGCAGAACAGTCTGTATAGAATCTCATTTAAACATCTCATTGGAATAAGCAAGAAATTGGGTTTGAAAGGTCCTGCAGCTTGAATAGGAGGCAGGTTTGATTTCTTAGCAGTTTCCCTGTAGCCTTCTCTCAATTATCAGTGTACATATCAGTGTACAAGCCTGAAGGCATGTTTGGGCCCCTATATTCATAAATGACACATGGGTACTGCTTTTATACTTCCTTTGTGAAATTTGTGGAGATACCTTATAGCATACCTTAGCCAATGATAAAAGAATTTTGTAGTGATACACATACATCAACATCAAACCAACTCCTCCAACTTTCTAATCTATCCAGCAGAAGGTACTCAGGATCACCATATACTTCCTTATTCTAAAAAATGGTAGGCGTTTGTCTTTGCCTTTATTTAGCCTTTTAGGAACACTTAGTATGCATGACTACTACTTCTATAAATTACGTGATTCTTCTAGCCTCAGCAGACAGAGCCCTGGCCTGATAGAGAAGCACATAGTCTTATTGGTGAGATGACTGCCCGAGGAGGAACTCTCAGAACCTATTAAGGAACTGACCCATACTGACCTATCTCAGAACCTATTAAGGAACTCTAAGAACCTATTAAGGAACTGGCTTGGGTGATTAGTCCTCAAAGAGTGAGGTAAAGAGTTGAAAACAGTGAAGTGGCATGGACTGTAAGCTTTGTTGAAGATTTTGTATTTTGCTTCTAATGCAGTGGGAACGAGTGGGACAGTGACATTTGACACATTTTCAAAAGATCTTTCTAGTTTCCTGGTGGAGTATGGCCTGGAAGAGGGTGAAGCAGACAATAACTGGAATAATAATCCTAGATAATAAATGTGGACATGAGACAAGAGAAGTAAGCTTATTACAAAATTTGAAAGTAGGATTAAATGTTCTATTCCCTTTCTGAACCTTTCCCAGTCTCTTTCTTACTCTTCTCTGCAGTCTAGCCATTCACATGGGCCTCAGGCCTCCCACTCTCTCCACCACCATTGCATCCAAGCCCATGGTTTTAAATATTATCTATAGCTGATGAATAGATAGAGAAGGAATTGCATTTCAGAGAATAACTTAGTTGCCATTACATGGTATAGGGAAAGGGGAGTGCCTGAACTTTCAGATAGAGGATTTGGAGTTTTGGTGAGGACTCAAATAGAAAAAGAAAGCAGAAAGTTTGAGGCTAGGGGAAACTTTACCTATTGGGGAATACCCAGGGGACACCCAGGGGGACATGAGATGCCTTGTGAATCCTATCTTGACTAAGAGATGAGAGAAGGACACCCTAGTCAAGAGTAAGATGAAGCCATACATAAAAGCCTTTTTGCCTGATGCCTAGCATGGGGTGCTTATTTGCGAGCAGAAGACTGCAACTGTCCTTTGCTTGTGTCTTTAGGAGACCAGAAGAGTGAGTTGTGATCACAGTTGACCTTAGGGTATTGGGAATGCTTTTAATTTATGTCATTGTACCTCTAACAGTAACAGTATAATTCACTTGATAGCAAAACAAGTCTTCTTAATCATTATGAGGGCTTCACTGTTATGTGTCATATTATTTTTAGGAATTATCTTGTTATCTCATTTAATCCCCAAAGTATGTTTGAAATATATTATTACTGACTTTTTATAATGAAAAAAAAAAAAACAGGTCTTTGGGTCACCACCCCCAATCCCCAAACATATAGAACTCCTGCAGCATGCTACTTGATTCCAAGTCTAGGATGTCTCCAGTAGAGTGTACTGTTTATCCCAGTGTACCTCTACTTCCCCCCCAAAATTAAACTCTTCGGGGGATTAGACATTATGTAATTTCTCCAACTACATACTTTCATATCATCCTGGCAACTTACTAACTGTAGTAAATACCACAAAAGAAGTCCAATTCTTTCTGAGATCAGCAGGTGTCAGATGCTCTCCTCTGTTTGCCATAGAATGTAAGAATATATAGAATCTATTATGAAAGTAAAGAGTTTCTTTCCCCAGAGAATTCTGGGAATTGCAGAAGACAAAAAACAGAAATCTCCCCACATAGACAACTAGAGAACTGGCAGAGGATCTGTTAAAACTATTTTGGAATTCTAAACTGAATTGAGGAGCCTGGTAGCCTGCAATCCATGGGGTTGCTAGCAGTCAGACACGACTGAGCAACTTCTGTTTTCACTTTCATGCATTGGAGAAGGAAACGGCAACCCACTCCAGTGTTCTTGCCTGGAGAATTGTAGGGACAGGGGAGCCTGGTGGGCTGCCATCTATGGGGTCACACAGAGTCGGACATGACGAAGCCACTTAGCAGCAGCAGCAGCAAACCGAATTGACGTTTTTAACTTCCAGAAAACTAGTTCCATAAAGTGCAGCTAAATTTTGTCAGTTTCTCTTCTTAGAATAACAGCAATCCCCAGTCCACACACTGGTAGAAGCTTCCTGTGTTGCATACAACTTGCAGGAGCAGGATAAGCAAAAAGGACCATGTCTCTGAATAATAGGAATCTGTGTTCTGGTTGATGTCAATTAGTTCCTCTAATCCCAAAGGCACAAAGAAGCTGGCAGCCATTGTTTTTTCTCTTATTCCCATTGGTAATAAGAAATGAATCACAAGTCCAGGTTCGATACAGCATGCTTGGGGCTGGTGCACTGGGATGACCCAGAGGATGGTCTTTGTACCTAAAAACTTTTAGAAGACTTTAGAAGACTCTAAAGACTTTTAGAAGATTTTAAAAGCCTGTGTCTTTTTATCTCCTTTTCATTCTATTTTCTACTATTGGGAGCCAGACTTTAAAAACTATGACATGAAAAAGCAACTGCACAAATAATAAAATTATAAAGTAACATACATGCCCAGGGAAAGATTCAGAAAAGACCCTAAAATTATATCTTAGGTTGATCCCTGGGCACAGAGATATACATAGTAAAACAAACAAAATAAGGAATAAATAAGAATTTTGTCTAAAAAGCAATAAGCAATAGTGCTCAAAAAGCAGTAAGAAAATATAGTTGACCCTTGAATAATCAGGTATTAGAAGTACCAACTTGTATACAGGTATTAGAAACTTCACAGTCAGCCTCCATATCCATGGTTCTGCTTCCACAGATTCATCCAAGTGCAGAGTATGTAGTACAGTGGTACATGTTTGTTTAAAAATCTGTAATACAATATTGTAAAGTTTAAAAATAAAATAAAATTTTAAAAAATAAAATAAAAATCTGTATGTATATTTCTGTATATAAATCTCTATATAAGCAGACCCATGCAGTTCACACTATTTTTTTTAGCATTGTTCAATAGTTGACTGAAGAACAAGACTTGCGAAGGGAAGAATATAGTTTCAAAAGTTAGCAGTTAATTAGATATAACTGTACAGTTTTCAAAATCAAACCAAAAAAATTTCACAAGGTACACAATGAAGGAAATATGACCAATTCATAAAAAAAAAAAAAAATCAAATCTACTCTTGAAAGTTATCTAGTGGCAAATATAATAAAGACTGAAAAGCAACAATCTTAAAGAGTCCAATGAACTCTAAAGAAAAATGTGCAGAAAATCATAAAAATGTATATGAACAAAATAGCAAATCAACAAAGAGAGAGAAACCTAAAAGGAAACAAACAAAACAGTTCTGGAACTGAAAAGCACAATAACTAAAATGAAAAAATCACTAAAGGGATTCACAGACAAGTTTGAGAAGGTAGAAGAATAAATGAACTTGAAGATAGAATATGGACCTTTTAAGCAAAAGGAAGAAAATTAGAGTGTTACAATTTTCAGATGTTAAATATAATCTCCATCAGTTCAGTTCAGTCACTCAGTCATGTCTGACTCTTTGCAACCCCATGAATCGCAGCATGCTAGGCCTCCCTGTCCATCAGCTACTCCCAGAGTTCACAGACTCACGTCCATCGAGTCAGAGATGCCATCCAGCCATCTCATCTATAATCTCCATAGTAACCAGAAAGAAAACAGTACATCATACATAAAAGGGGGAAAGGAATTAAATCATTTATGCATAAAGTAACAATTAAATTTTTTAAAATTTCAGTGTAATTGCTTTATAATGTTGTGTTAATTCCTGCTATAAAACAACATGAATCAGCTATATGTATACAGATATCCCTTCCCTGTTAAGCCTTCCTGCAGTCTCTCATCCCACTCCTTTAGATCAGAGCTTCAAGCTGAGCTCTCTGTGCTATAAAGCAGCTTTTCATTAGCTATCTATTTTACACATGGTAGTGTCAGGACTGGAAAAGATCAGTTTTCATTCCAGTAACAAAGAAGAACAATGCCAAAGAGTGTTCACACTAGCACTACTACACAGTTGCACTCATTTCACGGGCTAGCAAGGTAATGTTCAAAATCCTTCAAGCTACACTTCAATAACATGTGAACTGCAAACTTCCAGATGTACAAATCTGATTTAGAAAATGCATTCTTGCCACTTCTTATACAGTGTAGGTGATGAATAGATTCAAATGATTAAATCTGCTAAACGGAGTGCCTGAGGAACAATGGACAAAGGTCCATAATATTCTACAGGAGGTGATAACCAAAACCATCCCAAAGAGAAATAAATGCAAGAGGGCAAAGTGGTCATCTGAGGAGCCTTTACAAATAGCTGAGGAATGAAGAGAAGTGGAAAACAAGGAATAAACAGAAATGTATACCAAATTGGATGCAGAGTTACAGGGAGTAACCAGGAGAGGCGAGAAGGTTGTCTTCAATGAATAATGTGAAGAAATAGAAGAAAATCATAGAATGGAAAACACTAGAGATCTCTTCAAGGAAACTGGAAATGACAAGGGAACACCTCATGCACTGATGGGCACAATAAAGGACAGAATTGATGAAGACCTAGTAGAAGCAGAAGAGATCAAGAAGAGATAGCAAGATTACACAGAAGAACTATGCAAAAAAGATGTTAATGACCTGGAAAATCACAATGGTGTGATCACACAGCTGAAGCTAGACATCCTGGAGTGTGAAGTCAAGTGGTTCTTTGAAAGTACTACTACAAACAAAGCTAATGGAAGTGATGGCATTCCAGCTGAGCTATTTCAAATCCTAAAATATGATGCTGTGAAAGTGCTGGACTCAATATAACAGCAATTTTGGAAAAATCCATCAGTGGCCACAGAACTTGAAAAAGTCAATCCTCATCCCAACTCCCAAAAAAGGTAGTACTAAAAAAATGTTCAAACTACGACCGAATTTTCATCATTTCCCATGCTATTAAGGTTATGCTCAAAGTCCTTCAAGATACGCTTCAGCAATACTTGAATTGAGAACTTTCAAATGTCTGAACTGGGTTTAGAAATGGCAGAAGAAACAGATCAAACTTACAACATTCACTGGATCACAGAGAAAGCAAGAGAATTCCAGAAAAGCAGCTGCTTCTCATTGACTACAATAAAGCCTTTGACTGTGTGGATCATAGCAAACTGGAAAACTCTTAAAGAGATGGGAATACCAGACCACCTTACCTGTCTCCTTAGGAACCTGTACACAGATCAAGAAGCAACATTTAGAACCAGACATGGAACAATGGACTGGCTGAAAATTGGGAAAGGAGAAGGTCAAGGCTGTATATTGTCTTGCTGCTTATTTAACTCACATGTGGAGTACATCATGCAAAATCCCAGGCTTGATGGGTTATAAGCTGGAATCAAGATTGCCAGGAGAAATATCAACAACCTCATAAATGTAGATGATACCACTTTAAGGTCAGAAAGTGAAGAGAAACTGAAGAGCCTCTTGATGAGGCATGAAAGAGGAGAGCCAAAAAACTGGCTTAAAACTCAAAGAAACTACAGTAATGGCAACTGGTCCCCTAATTTCATGGCAAAGATGGGAAAATATGGAAGCAGTGACAGAATTCCTCTTCTTGGGCTCTAAAAATAACTGCAGATAGCAACTGCAAACATGAACTTAGGAGACAATTGCTCCTTGGAAGGAAAAGTATGAAAACCCTAAACAGTATATGAAAAAACAAAGACATTTCTTTGCCAACAAACACCTGTGTAGTCAAATCTACAGTAGTCATGTATGGATCTGAGAGTTGGACAACAAAAGAGGCTGAACACCAAAAAAGAGATGCTTTTAAACTGTGGTGCTGGAGAAGGCTCTTAAGTGTCCCTTGTACCTCCCAAAATCAAAAAAGTCAATCTTAAAAGAAATCAACACTGAATATCATTGGAAGGACTGATGCTGAAGCTGATGAAAACACTTTGGCCAGCACTTTGGCCACTTGATACAAAGAGCCAACTCATTGAAAAAGACCCTAATGCTGGGAAAGATTGAAGGCAGAAGGAAAAAAGGGTGTCAGAGGATGAGATTTTTGGATGGCATCACCAAGTCAGTGAACGTGAACTTGGGCAAATTCTGGGAGATGGTGAGGGACAGAGAAGCCTGCCATGCTGCAGTCCATTGTGTCAGAAAGAGTTGGACATGACTTGGTGACTGAACAATGACAAATAACTACTCAAATGATAACTGAACCAGTAATCAAAATCACTTAACAGAGGTAAACTCTGGTCCTGATGGCTCCATTTGGTGAATTTCATAAACACTTTTAAAGGGACTAATACCAATCCTCTCAAATTTTTCCAACTGAAGGGGGGGGGGAAACATTTCCTAATTGATTCAATGAGATCTGATACCAAAGCCAGATGAAGACACTACCACAGATGGAAACAAAGATCAAGACATTTATAAATCTTGATGCAAATGTCTTCAACAAATTCTAGAAAACCAAATTCAGCAGTATATGAAAAAGGCTTATACAGCCTGATCAAAAACGTTTATTCTTGGATTGCAGGAATTGTTCTGCATAAGGGAACCAATCAATGTAATACACCACATTATCAGAATGAGGAGACAAACACACACACTCAACTGATGCAGATAAGCATTTCACAAGATTAAATTCTGTTTAGTATAAGAAAAAAATCAAGAAACTAGGAATAAAAGAAAACTACAGCATACAATGGCACCCCACTCCAGTACTCTTGCCTGGAAAATCCCATGGATGGAGGAACCTGGTAGGCTGCAGTCCATGAGGTCGCAAAGAGTCAGACAAGACTGAACGACTTCCCTTTCACTTTTCACTTTCATGCATTGGAGAAGGAAATGGCAACCTACTCCAGTGTTCTTGCATGGAGAATCCCAGGGACAGGGGAGCCTGGTGGGTTGCCGTCTATGGGGTCGCACAGAGTCGGACACAACTGAAATGACTTAGTAATAGTAGTAGTAGTACAGCATACAATAAAAGCCATTCATAGTGAATATCATATTCATAGTGAAATACTGAAAGCTTTCCTCTATCAGGAAAAGGCAAAGATGTCTACTTGCACTAGTTCAATTCGGTATAGTATTGGAAATTATAAGCAGAACAATTAAAAACCAAAAAGATATAAAAACACAGAGATGAAAAGGACAGAACTGCTTGGACTTCCCTGGTGGCCCAGTGATTAAGACCACTTGCTTCTACTTCAGGGCTGCAATCCCTAATCATGGAACTGAGAGTCTGCATTCTATGCAGAAAGGGGGGTGGGAGGCGGGGGGAAAGGAGAAGACAGAATTGAGACCATAGAAGTAATCCCACACATCTTTGGCCAATTAATTTATAACCAAGGAGCTAAGAATATAAATAGGGAAAATCTCTGCAATAAATGGTGTTGAGAAAATTGGAAAGGTACATGTGAAACAATGAAATAATGTGATCTTTACCATTTACAAAATCCAACTGAAAATTAATGAAAGAGCTAAAACCATATGACTCCTGAAGAAAACATAGTTGGTAGTCTATTTGACATTGGTCTAAACGATGACTTTTTTTTTAGAATTGACATCAAAAGCAAAGATAGCAAAAAGCAAAAATAAACAGTGGGACCACAAACAAAGAAATTTCTGCACAGAAAGGAAGCCATGAAGGAGATTAAAAGACAACCTATGAATTGAGAGAAAATAGTTTGAAACTATCACACTTGATAAGAAGTTAATATTAAAAATTATACATTAAGAATTTGTTCAAATCAATAGCAAAATAAGAAATATTCTGATTTAAAGTGGGCAGAGGAATCGACAGAGTAACACTGAAACATATGTATTACAAGGTGTAAAATAAAGAGCCAGTGGGGATTTGCTGTGTGATGCATGAAGTTCAACCTGGTTTTCTGTGACAACCTAGAGGGGTAGCATGTGAGGGATGAGAGAGAGGTTCAAGAGGGATGGGACATATGTATACCTGTGGCTGAACCATGTTGATGTATGACAGAAACCAGTACAATATTATAAAAGAATTATCCTCCAATTAAAAATAAAATTTTAAAATGTGTTAAACAGTTCTTAGAACTAAAAAAAAAAAAAAAAAAAAAAGGAAGAGAATCTGAGTACTCATTTTTCCAAAGAAGTCATACCTATGACCAAAAGACACATGTAAAAGTATTCAACATCAATGAGTATGTACATATTCAGTAGCTTCAGTCATTTCTGACTATTCGCACTCTTTGTACTGTAGACCACCAGGCTCTTCTGTCCATGGAATTCTCCAGGCAAGATTAATGGAGAGGGTTGCCATGCCCTCATCCAGGGAATCAACCTGGGAATAAACCCAGGTCTCCTGCATTGGCAGGCAGTTTCTTTACTGCTGAGCCACTGAGGAAGCCCCTTCAATATCACTGATCATCAGGAAAATGCAAGTCAAAACAATAATATAATATTGCCATATACCTGTTAGACAAAAATCAAGTTTTGACAAGGATGTGGAGAAAAGGGAATACTTCACTGTTAATGAAATTGGTGCAACCACTTTGGAGAGCAGTAGTGATGTCTCTCAAAACAAAACTCACAAACTTGAACAGATAGCTGCATGCCCATACTAATTACAGTGTCATTTACAATAACCCAGTCATGAAAACAACCTGGGTGCCCACTGATGGGTGAATCAATAAAGAAAAATGTGATATTTGTGTATAAATATAGAGGAATATTTAGCCATAAAAAAGTACAACATGGATTCTGACAACATGAATGGACCTTTAGGGCATTAAGTAAAATAAATCATAGGGACAAATACTGGATGATATCTCTTAAACATGGAACCATAAAAGAAAGCAAGCAAGCACTAAACAGAAAGAAAGACAACCCCATCCAACTATATATATGAAAACAGATTGGTGGTTACCAGAGCTAGGGGTGAGGAGTGACTGAAATGGCTGAAGATGATATAAAGGTACCAAACTTTCACTGTAAAATAAATCCTGGAATGAAAAATTAGCCACTGACCATATATTTTGTTGTTTTTGTTCAGTTGCTCAGTTGTGTTCAACTCTTTGCAACCCCATGGACTGCAGCACACCAGGCTTCCCTGTCCTTCCCTATCTCCTGGAGTTTGCTCAAATTCATGTGCACTGAGTCAGTGATGTCATCCAATCATCTTGTCTTCTGTTGTCCCCTTCTCTTGCCTTCAATATTTCCTAGGATCAGGGTCTTTTCCACTGGGTTAGTCCTTTTTATCAGGTATTCAAAGTATTGACCCTTCAGTCTCAGCATCAGTGCTTCCAGTGAATTTTTAGGATTGATTTCCTCTAGGGCTGACTGGTTTGATCTCTTTGTAGTCCAAGGGACTCTCGAGCATCTTCTCCAAAACCACAGTTTGAAAGCATCAATTCTTTGGCACTCAGCTTTCTTTATGGCCCAACCCTGACATCCATGCATGACTACTGGAAAAACCAGAGCTTTGACCATACAGATATTTGTCAGCAAAGTGATGTCTCTGCTTTTTAATAAACTGTCTAGGTTTGTCATAGTATTCCTTCCAAGGAGCTAGTGTCTTTCAATTTTATGTCTGCAGTCACCACCTACAGTGATTTTGGAGTCCAAGACAATAAAGTCTGTCAGTGTTAGTATAGTACAACTATACTGTATTGTATATTTGAAAGTTGCTGAGAGAGTAAATCTTAAAAATTCTCATCAAAAAAATTTTATAATTATATAGTAATGCTTGTTAGCTAGACTTCTTGTGATCATTCACAATACATATATGAAACTGAGAAGGTTACAGGCAAGAAGGTTGGGGATCCCCAGCAGAGGAAACAGACTGCAAGTGTCAGGTGTTTTCTTCCCCTTCTCTATATGAAATTAAATGGAGGTTTCTTTTAAAATTCTGTGTTATCACAACAATACCTGATTCCACCTGAACTTAACTTTTCTCAAACCTTGAGCTCACTGATCTATTTTTCTTATGGAAACATTTTTCTTAAGCTATGTTAATGAACTATGTATTTACCTTAAATTTTGTCTTTCTTCAAGTTAGTTCCACCTAAGACTCAGAACCGATAATGGCTGAACAAACCAGTATGTTTTACTCATGGAAATTTCTTTTAAGCTATGGTAATGAAACTATATATTTGCTTGGAAACCTGCCTTTCCTCAAGATTCATGTCAATTGTTTGATGATCCAGGAAGACTCACTTGTACAAATACTATCTCAAAACGCAAGTTGCAGGTGAGGCGCCTGGTACAACTCTCTCAGTTTTGAAGCATTTCCTTTCTCTAATTTGCATCTTGCTAATAGATATATAACCTATATTATAATAGATATATAAGTTCTTGCTATTAAACTAGAAATGGGGCACTCTTTCTGTTCCCTTCTGATGTCTATGTCAAGCTTTCTCCACCTCTTTTATACTTAAATAAAACTTTATTACACCAAAGTTCTGCATGATCAAACCCTGTCACTGGCCCCAATCTAATTCCTCTCCTTCAGAGGCCAAGAATCCTGGAGTCATTCATGGCTTAGAGCCACAACCTTTCAAAACCATTATGATGTACACCTGAAATTAATATGTTGTATGTCAATTATATCTCCATAAAAAGAAATATTGTTCATCCAAATTGGAAAGAAAGAAGTAAAGTTCTCTCTGATCATGTATCTCTGATCTTATATACAGAAAGATAACGATTCCACAATAAAACATTATTAGGACTAATAAAAGAAACTCAACAAAGTAGTAAGATACAAAATCAAAGATGTAAAAATCAATTGCATTTCTATACATGAACAATATTAAAAAAAACTTCTAAAGCATTATATTTATAGTAGTATCTTAAAAATAAAGTACCTCAGAATAAATTTAACCAAGGATGTGTAAACTTGTAGAAAGAAAAGAACAAAATATTACTAAGAGAAATTTAAGCAGAAGTTAATAAATGAAAACACACCCTGTGTTCTGAATTGTAAGATTTGATATTGTTAAAATTTTCTTTTTATGTTGAAAGCCCAATGATAAAGCCCAATGAGGACTTCCCCCAATGACTAAGCACTAAAGAATCCACCTGCAATGCAGGAGATGCAGGAAATGTGAGTTTGATCCCTGGGTTGGGAAGATCCTTTGGAGGAGGGTAAAATGGCAATCTACTCCAGTATTCTTGCCTGGAGAGTCCCTTGAACAAAAGATCAACAGGATACAGCCCATGATGTCACAAAGAGTTGTACACAACTGCAGCAACTGAACACACATACCCAAAGCAATTTTTAAATTCAATTCACTCCCTTCTAAAATCCTCATGATGATTTTTCAGAAACAGGGAACTCATTTTAACATTCATATGAAATCTCTAGTGATTGCAAAGAGCCAAAACAATATTGAAAAAGAATAACAAAACCTGAAAACTTGTGCTTCCAATTTGAAACTTTCTGCAAAACCACAGTATTCGGACAGTATGTTACTGGCATAAAAACAGACATATAAACAAACAGTAAAATAAAAATCTCAACTATCTGCCAATAAAACAGAAAACCTAAAAGAAATGGAGAAATTCTTAGAACTACACAGTCTCACTGTAGAAGGCAATGGCACCGCACTCCAGTACTCTTGCCTGGAAAATCCCATGGATGGAGGACCCTGGTGGGCCGCAGTCCATGGGGTCGCTAAGAGTCAGACACGACTGAGCGACTTCACTTTCACTTTTCACTTTCATGCGTTGGAGAAGGAAATGGCAACCCACTCCAGTGTTCTTGCCTGGAGAATCCCAGGCACGGGGGAGCCTGGTGGGCTGCCGTCTATGGGGTCGCACAGAGTCAGACATGACTGAAGTGACTTAGCAGCAGCAGCAGCAGCATACAGTCTCACAAGACTGAACCAAGAAGAAATAGATAATATGCAGCTGCTGCTGCTGCTAAGTCGCTTCAGTCGTGTCCGACTCTGTCCACCCCATAGACGGCAGCCCACCAGTCTCCTCTGTCCCTGGGATTCTCCAGGCAAGAATACTGCAGTGGGTTGCCATTTCCTTCTCCAATGCATACATGCATGCTAAGTCACTTTAGTCATGTCTGACTCTGTGCGACACTATGGACAGCAGCCCATCCGGCTTCTCTGTCCACAGGATTCTCCAGGCAAGAATACTGGAGTGGGTTGTCATTTCCTTGTCCAAGATAATATGACTAGGAAAGAAATTGACAATGATCTAAAACAACAACAAACAGTTACTGCAGATGGTGACTGCAGCCATGAAATTAAAGACACTTGCTCCTTGCAGGAAAAGCTATGACAAACCCAGACAGGATATTAAAAAGCCGAGGCATCACTTTGCTGACAAAGGTCCATTTAGTCAAAGCTATGGTTTTTCCAGTAGTCATGTATGGATGTGAGAATTGGGCCATAAAGAAAGCTGAGTGCCAAAGAATCAATGATTTTGAACTGAGGTGTTTGAGAGGACTCTTGAGAGTCCCTTGGACTGCAAGGAGATACAACCAGTCAATCCTAAAGGAAATCAGTCCTGAATATTCACTGGAAGGACTGATGCTGAAGCTGAAGCTCCAGTACTTTGGCCACCTGATACAAAGAACTGACTCCTTATAAAAGACCCTGATTCTGGGAAAGACTGAAGGCAGGAGGAAAAGGGGATGACAGAGGATAAAATGGTTGGATGGCATCACCAACTCAAAGGACATATATCAGAAGGATCATACACCATATTCAATTGATCATAATCAGTTTATTCCATAGATGCAAGGATTCTTCAATATATGCAAATAAGTCATGATATACCATATTAACAGAAAGATAAAAACCATATGATAGTCTCAATAGATGCATTAAAAATCTTTTGACAATATTCATACCCATTTATGATAAAAACCTTTCCAGAAAATGGGCTTATAGGGAACCTACCTCAACTTAGTAAAGACCATATATGAAAAGCCCACAGCAAACATGAACATCAATGGTGAAAAATTGAAAGCATCTCCTCTAAGATATGGAACAACATAAGGATATGCCAGTCTAAGATAAGTCTCACCAGTACTATTCAACATAGTTTTAGAAAGTCTAGCCACAGCAATCAGAGTGTGGCCATCAGAGCTTTTCAAATGGAAGTATCAACAGAGCTGAAAAGCTGATTTGGCCTACTTGCTAAATATATGGTAATTTAAAGCTCCTTGTCTTCACATTTCCTATCATTTCTTATTCAGAAGTTAAGTATTTAGTCTGCAAAATAAATTATCATGATTTGTGAGTCTCAGCTGGATCTAATAAGAGAGAATGCAAGTCACTGGAAAGCTTACAGAGCAGAGTTGCTAAGGGTCAGTATCCAAGCACTGAGAGCACATAATGGCACACTTAAAATGCAGTTGGAACCCACACTTTAGCTGCTCCCCCAAAAAGCACACCAGAAAGGTTAGGAGTGCAGCCCCAACCTGTGTTCTAGCCTGTCAGCTCCTCCAGAGGTTTATGCAGAGTCTGCATCATCCTGACCTAGGATTGGGCTACTCACCCAGCCCGACCGCGCAGCCCGGCCCGCGGGGCGCCGGAGGATGCGGCCGGGGGCGCGGCGGCGGCGGCGGGCGGCGCGGGCCGGGCAAGTTTAAAAAAAAAATAAAATTCCAGGGAGGATCCATTGTCTAATATGGCAATGTCACATCTGTCCTACTCAGTGCTAGTCTCGCACTTGGGTTTGGCACACACTTCAAAGTTATCATTAACTGGAATTGGGAGTCCTACCCTAAATCTTCATGTGTTCTTGCAGCCTTCTCTGTTGTACCCTTTAAAAGCTACTTTCAGATTCAGCCAGGGTTTAGGAATCCCTTTCTCTTCAAAGATTAACCCGGAAATAGGGCATCAGATTCTGGATCCCCCAGGGAATTGTGTGGCATCTGTAGAGGCCTCTAGGTTTTGTCAGTACTGTTTATCAGTGCTTGTCTGCAGCAGGATCGTTCTCATCCAAACCCTGTCACCCTTTCCAGGTCCTTCGTGCCTAGCTAGTGACAGATAGTGTCATCACTGGTTGAAACTCGACAGAAGCCTTCCCAGCTTCCGCAGGCAGACACTCTCATCAATCATGTTCTCTGTCTTCGCATGGTTTACTTTAAAGAGTTGGACCATGATTCTGTCATGAAAGCTGACTGTGCACCCAACAGGAGAGGAAAGAAAAACTGGCAGGCTGGAAAGGGTGTTTTCGCGAACCCAGTGGTCTAGCTGGTGTTTCCAGGGCTCAGACTGGCCTCTACCCAAAATTTAAGAGGCTAGAGAATCTCCCCCACCCCTGAGATTTTATGTGCATGTGAGCCTAACTACATGCACCTCCACCACGCCTACCCATGTAAGTAGGTTCCACTGGGTTTCTGGTCAGTGGTGGTACCAGATTCCGGAATTCTCTATAGAGAGATGCCACCATGAGCTTACCTGGCAGGAAGTCGGTGCTGAACGGAAGCCACACATGCTGTTAACAGTAAGCAAGGGTAAAATGGAAGACACAGTAGTAGAACCAAAGCACTGTAGGTCGACATCAGACTCTGGTAAAGCAGGCCAGGGCCTGACAACAGTACAACGTCGAAGGAGAGAACCAGGCCAAGTTTAAGCTAAGAGGAGGAAATGGAAAAAGCAGCAGCCCCAAAAGCTTAGATGCCTCGGCTGCAGAGACTGACTAGCTTGCTCCGTTTACTGTGCAGGAGGGTCAGGACACCAGCTCCCCATCAATCTGCTCCAGAAATGGCAGTCACTAATCTATCCAGCTGTTACTCTTTCTGGTCCCTGAGCCCAGGATAAACCATAGTGCTATTTTAGGCTTGAGCTCTTGCTAGAGTGCTTGAGTTAAGATCTCACCTCACCACCCCACCTGCCACACCTCCCCATTAGATTTGATTTACAACTTACCTAACTCTGCACTTCAAGGCATCTACCCTCCAATTTCTGTTTGTGGGCCCCTTGAGAGTGGAAAGAGACCTGTACTGCACTGGTCTGCTCAAGGATGAACCATACAAATAAATGGCCAAAGAATCCTCCAATCTCAAGTTGTCAATGATTTTCCCCATATGGACACAATCAGCCCCTTCTAACTGTACCTTCTCAGAGTCTGTGAAGGATGTGAAGCCTGGGATGAAACCTGAAGCTTTCCCTTTTAAGTTCCAAACACCCACAGCTAACACATACACACATTATTCTCACACACACACACACACACACACACACACATACACAATCTCTCTTCCAACATACTAGGAAACTACATAAGCTCTCCTAGGGTATGCTGATAGCTGAAAATAATACAAGATAAAGAAGAAACTTTGATGGTTAGGCATTCCCACCATAAGAAAATCCATGAGACAAAGCTAGTTTGCAGAGAACAGATTATAATTGCACTTGCAGATAACTACATAGAAATACAATTTACTTTCTTCCTATTAAAAACATAAAAATCCACTTTGTTTCCTCTTAAACAGAAGCAAGATTCTCATTTACTCACAAACAACAACCAGACGAGAATAAACACACGTGATACACTAATATGTTGTTGTTATTGCAGAAAACAAAGAGAAACAGAGGATTCCAGATGTTTTAAAAAAGTATTATGTGATTGATTTTATACACTCCATCCTTTTATCATAGCTTGAAAGCAGTATAGGTTGACTTGGAAATTTTGCCCCAATATAACAGACTGAAAAATCACGTCAGAAACATGTGGTAATAGTGTGAGAAATGTTAAATATTAGGTAAAAGGGAAGAAGTATTGGGAAATAACATATGACACACTTGTGACTTTTTGTCGAGTAGCTGTCAGAAAACTATCAAAGAGAAAGAACATGTTAGTTTTCTCTGAACACAAACAAGTAAAGTTAATGCTCCCAGACTGCTGCAGATACCTTTCTGACTTATTTTTACACATAGCAGCCTGTAAGTGTTTAGGCATTTTGTCTGGGGTTTACCTACTTTTCTTTTCTGGTACCCACCATAACCTCTGAAGATAATTATATTACAGATATTGTTATATTGTGACTGTTATTACCAGTAGCCTTGAGCCACTGCTAAGCTCTGAGACTTCCTACAGATGCTTTTCTTCTCCATATCCCATATTCACAATGAAAGCAAAGTAAGCAAAATGTCTGAAATAGTTGGCATGAGAGGCACATCTTCTATAACGTACCCAAAAATGTTGATTTGCTCCAGATAGTTTTAAACAATGAAAGAAAAATTTTGAAAGCAAATTTTATTTGAGAATCTAGGAAATGTTCAGAGATTTTATCCTAGCAAAGTTTGTAAAGTTTGATGGACTCATTTCCTTGTTTTTTGTTCAAACTCAACAATGATGGAAAGGTTATCAAGTCAGAAGGGATACACAACCAACATTGTGTTAAATTTGAATAGGGAAATGTTAATAATATTAACGGTTCAGAACTTGTATACTTTACATGAAGTTCCAAGAGATTTGTTCATGTTCTTTGCCTAATATTAGAAAAAACAGTGCAATATTAGCAATCATATTCAGTTATTTTTAGAACTCTTAGTGTTATCTTGATCACAACTCTTCTTCTTTAATTGAATACGCCATGCTTTAAGCCAGTGGTTTTCAACTGGGATGCATGTTAGATTTACCTATTGAATTTTATTTATTTACAGATGATTATGATCTTTTTCAGACTTACTGATTTTCTTAACTTGATACAGAATATCATTTTTTATATCTTAACATATGTTTGGTATATCATAATTGCAATCAACTATAAGTCAGATTGGTTCTTCCCTGGTAGCCCAGTTGGAAAAGAATCTGCCTGCAATGCAGAAGACCTGGTTAGATTCCTCGGTCAGAAAGTTTCCCTGGGGAGGATAGGTTATCCACTCTAGTATTTTGGATTTCCCTGGTGGCTCAGTTGGTAAAGAATCTGCCTGCAATGTGGGGGACCTTGGTTTGATCCCCTGGAGAAGGGGGAATTACAGTCTAGAATTCTTGCCTGGAGAATCCTCCTGGACAGAAGAGCCTCATGGACAGTCCATGGAGTCACAAAGTGTCAGACAAAACTGAACAACTAAGCACAGCACATCACGTAGGTCAGATTACTTAATCTTCCACAGAAAAGGATTGTCTCAGACCGCAAAACTGTTCAAACTATTGCTACTTCAAATACATTGTTGATTACAGGCTCCTGGCAATAAGTTTAGACAACATTACAGCCATATTGATGAACAGAATCAAGATTTCAAGAATTCTTCCTAGTAGAGAAACTTGTTCATAATACAATGAAACCAGGATCTGGCAGAACATGAACTAAATCCACAAGACTAAATGAACTGATATAGGGATAATGTTGATATTGTTTTGATGCTCTACTTTTGTTTATGAAAGAAGGCCTTTTCTTTCTTTCCAAGCTTTAATTCAAAGCAATTTAGTAGATTCATTCTGATTTGGTAAACTCAAGTGAAATCCTTTTGAAGGATATTTTATTCTCCTTGCATAATCTTTCTGAAGGGTTAGAAATTGAAATATCTTATTGCATATTCTTATTTTCATGGCAATGTAGGTATTATGTAGGTTTGGTAAGACTCTCTCCTACCTGTTAACAGGATATAATTGGAAACACTGGTTTTATTTGGTATATACTTGGTAATACATTGGTTAAATACATTTTGTTGAAGGGAGCTTCCATTAATCTGTCCTCCTTTAACCAGCAAACACATAGCTTTCTTTAAAAAAATAAAGGAATCTGAACTTAACTTTGTGCTTCCAGAACTGTTATTGTCAGAGAACCATGACAGTAGCCAGTAGTGGTGCACCCACATAAACACAAACTAAACATGCAACAGGCCTAATATTTTTGGGTAAATTTTTTAAATTTTATTTTATTTTTAAACTTTACAATATTGTATTAGTTTTGCCAAATATCGAAATGAATCCGCCACAGGTATACCTGTGTTCCCCATCCTGAACCCTCCTCCCTCCTCCCTCCCCATACCCTCCCTCTGGGTCGTCCCAGTGCACCAGCCCCAACCATCCAGTATTGTGCATCGAACCTGGACTGGCGACTCGTTTCATACATGATATTATACATGTTTCAATGCTATTCTCCCAAATCTCCCCACCCTCTCCCTCTCCCACACAGTCCGTAAGACTGATCTATACATCAGTGTCTCTTTTGCTGTCTCGTACACAGGGTAATTGTTACCATCTTTCTAAATTCCACATATATGCGTTAGTATATTGTATTGGTGTTTTTCTTTTTGGCTTACTTCACTCTGTATAATAGGTTCCAGTTTCATCCATCTCATTAGAACTGATTCAAGTGTATTCTTTTTAATGGCTGAGTAATACTCCATTGTGTATATGTACCACAGCTTTCTTATCCATTCATCTGCTGATGGGCATCTAGGTTGCTTCCATGTCCTGGCTATTATAAACAGTGCTGCGATGAACATTGGGGTACACGTGTCTCTTTCCCTTCTGGTTTCCTCAGTGTGTATGCCCAGCAGTGGGATTGCTGGATCATAAGGCAGTTCTATTTCCAGTTTTTTAAGGAATCTCCACACTGTTCTCCATAGTGGCTGTACTAGTTTGCATTCCCACCAACAGTGTAAGAGAGTTCCCTTTTCTCCACACCCTCTCCAGCATTTATTAAATCCACACACATATGGGTAAATTTTGAGTATGCTCTTTCCATAATCTTTCCCCTTGAAAAATAAAAAGGAAGGTCATTGTTGTTGCCTTGCTGGGCCTCTGTGAGGAGCATTTCTGCATTTACATGCTGCTCATGCCACTTTAATTTAACTTTCTGGCAGCCCTGAAGGCATAGGACATTGACTACAAACCCAGGTCACTCAGTGGCTTCTTAAATAGTTAGGAAAAAAGCAAACACTGGCACTTGAGAATTCTGGGAATGACATTGAGGATACCAGGCAGATAAAGAAATACCTAGAACTGAGGTACAACAGCCATTCTGAGGATTCCTTTATTCAAACTTGGCACCACCTGTGAAAAAGAATGAGTTTTAAATTGCAGTGTGGGGTGTTAATGGGTGGAGAGGGAGCTAATGTTCCCCACTTCCCTATTGAACATTCTTTTCTTTTTGTTTCTCCCAACCCTCTGCCCAAACCATCCCAGGAAAAACAAGAGAAGCATTTGGCTGTTATCCTTTGGGGAAAGTAGAAATTTTCAATGTCAGGAAAGGTGATTGACTGTAACGTAAAGGTATGGAGGAGGCCTTGTAGGAAGAAAGCTTTGAGGGAGACCCTGAGACAGACCAACAAGTTGGAGGGGAAGGTAGTAAGATTATCTGAACTGGACACCTAACTTGACAGAGCATGAAGGTATCAGGTAACTTCTAAATAGGAGTGTTTCCAGTCAAGTGGAGCCTATAGCACACAATTTCTCCTGAGTATCTAATAGTGATGGAAGTTTGCACTCCTGGAAGGAGTGATGAGGCACTGCAGAGGAAGCCAAAAGTAATCTCTGAGTACTGCTTTCTGCACAACTCTCCTCAGAGACACAGACACCTTAAGAATGGCCTAGAATCAGACTTAATGCTGAAAATTGGAGGATGGCTACATGTTTTAGTATTTCATTGTTTTCAACATACTTTACTGTTTTGGAAAAGTGTCCTTAAAGATAAAAAATGTTAAATAAATTTGATTCATCAAAGTCATGAAGGGTTATTCTGTTGAAGCATTAGAAGACAATTTATATCCTCTAATTGTGCTTCAATGTCCTCCCTGAAAATTCTTCAATTCTAGTACTTATCAATGCTATAGAATGTTCAGATATTTATTGCTTCCTAACAAAATGAACAAAGCTAGTGATAGAAGTCCAGTTGAGCGATTTCAAATCGTAAAAGATAATGCTGTGAAAGTGCTGCACTCAATATGTCAGCAAATTTGGAACACTCAGCAGTGGCCTGGAAGAACTGGAAAAGATCAGTTTTTATTCCAGTCCCAAAGGAATGAAATGCCAAAGAATGCTCAAACTACCACACAATTGCGCTTATCTCACACGCTAGTAAAGTAATGCTCAAACTTCTCCAAGCCAGCTTTCAACATTATGTGAACTTCCAGATGTTCAAGCTGGTTTTAAAAAAGGCAGAGGAACCAGAGATCAAATTGCCAACATCTGTTGAATCATCAAAACAGCTAGAACATTCCAAAAAAACATATATTTCTGCATTATTGACTATTCCAAAGCCTTTGAAGGTGTGGAACACAAGAAACTGTGGAAAATTCTGAAAAAGATGGGAATACCAGACCACCTGACCTGCCTCTTGAGAAATCCTTATGCAGGACCGGAAGCAACAGTTAGAAATGGACATGGAACAACAGACTGGTTCCAAATAGGAAAAGAAGTACGTCAAGGCTGTCTATTGTCACCCTGCTTATTTAACTTCTATGCAGAGTACATCATGAGAAACGCTGGGCTGGAGGAAGCACAAGCTGGAATCAAGATTGCCGGGAGAAATATCAATAACCTTAGATATGACACCACCCTTATGGCAGAAAGTGAAGAAGAATTAAAGAGCCTCTTGATGAAAGTAAAGGAGGAGAGTGAAAAAGTTGGCTTAAAGCTCAACATTCGGAAAACTAAGATCATGGCATCTGGTCTCATCACTTCATGGCAAATAGATGGGCAAACAGTGGAAACAGTGACTGACTATTCTTTTGGGCTCGAAAATCACTGCAGATGGTGATTGCAGCCATGAAATTAAAAGATGCTTACTCCTTGGAAGAAAATTTGTGATCAACCTAGACAGCATATTAAAAAGCAGAGACATTACTTTGCCAACAAAAGTCCATCTAGTCCAGGTTATAGTTTCTCCATTAGTCATGTATGGATGTGAGAGTTGGACTATAAAGAAAGCTGAGCACCAAAGAATTTATGTTTTTGAAATGTGGTGTTTGAGAAGACTCTTGAGAGTCCCTTGGACTGTAAGGAGATCCAACCAGTCCATCCTAAAGAAGATCAGTCCTGGGTGTTCATTGGAAGGACTGATGCTGAAGCTGAAACTCAAATATTTTGGCCACCTAATGGGAAAAGCGGACTCATTTGAAAATACCCGGCTGCTGGGAAAGACTGAAGGCAGGAGGAGAAGGGGAGGATAGAGGATAAGATGGTTGGATGGTATCACCGACTGGATGGAATGATTTTGAGTAAACTCTGGGAATTGGTGATGGACAGGGAGGCCTGGAGTGCTGTGGTCCATGGGGTCACAAAGAGTCAGACAGGACTGAGCCACCGATCTGAACTGAACTGCACAATTAGATTAAACAACAAGGAACGAAGTACCCCCTACTCCCAGTTGAAAAACCATTGCTAATTTAAGGGTCAAAGCTTCAAGAATATAAAGCAATTTGTACTCTCCAAGCCCATTTACTTTCTCATGATACTTAAGGACCTGTTGAGACAGTCATCTGTTCTCACACTAATGATGAAGCAAGCTTTTGTTTCTTCAAAGGGTGTTTAGACTGCATTTTCTAGGGGACAACATTTAATCATTTTGAACCTTCAGGAGCGGAGGACCGTGGAGTAAGCAAAGGTCCGAGGTGTTTACTTATGCTGCAAGGCAGGCGGGTGGTGGGGAGTGGGCGGACAGTCTAAAATTTGAGAGTTGTTTGGTCTCTTTGGGGGATTAGGAGTGAATCAAGTAAGTTCTCATGTTGGGTGGTGCTCAGCCTTTGCAAGAGAACCAGTTACCCTTACCACAGCTAGTAGGAATCAGCCAGTAGGGGTCTGGCGAAAGCAGACCTTGAGCCCTTGCTCTCCAGTTCCCTGTTGTCCACCGAAGGGCATCCCTCAGCTTCTGTAAGGAAAGGGAGAACACCCATGCTCTGTGACAGCCTGCATAAGGTGCTCCTGTCCACCTCTGAAGCTGAGAACTAGTCCGAGGTTTGCCCCTTTTCTCTTTTGTTTCCAAGTTCCTGTAAACCTCCCTCCTCCCTCTGAAAACTCCGAAGAGAAAATTCAGGGTGCTGGAGTGTTAAATGAAGGACTTCAGAAGGAGGCAGCCTGAACAGCGCCTGGTATAACGAGGCAAAAGCCCTTTACCAACTGCTGAAGACTCCAGAATCCCAAGCAAAAGGCTGCTAACACACTATGCTGGCTTGGTAAGGGCTGTAGGGAGTAATCAAGGAAGAGGAACGCATTCTCCAGGCAGGAGGTAGTAGGGGACACAGGCCTGGCTCCCTGAGCTGCAGCCACAGAAGACCCAAGAGCAGATATTACTTTCCCTGGGCTGTGTGTCTGAAAATTCAAGGTTTCCGTTATTTTTCTGAATAGCAACATGTCAACAGGCCCTGTAAAGCTGAAATGGAATAATTTACCCTTTACCAAAAGTCTTCCTTTTACTATGTCAAATCAATCCCTACTGTCACTGATTCGTTAACCCACTCTCAGGTTTTCCACCTGTCAGAGACAAAGAGCTTCACGTTTCACTGGGAAACCACTTCCAGGAACAGAAGAGGAAAATAGGCAGCAAACACAATAGTGGAAGGAAAGCAGAAATGTACTGTTGGTCCATTTCAGTTTTCTACACTGCGTACAGTTCTAAAAAGCTCACTGACAATAAAGTGCAGCATAACTCTAAAGCTTGCTACACAAGACAACATTAATTTCATATAATGTCCTCAAAAAGACTTCTAGTGGTGGACACAGCTTCTTCAAACACAATAGGCTCAATTCCTGCCTTTGATTGTTGATTTGTGGATAGTTATCATCATCCTTTGATTTTTAGACTGTTATCATCTACTTCCCAAACATTTCTGAAAGTCACATTTCCACCATCCTTTAACAGTAAAGACACAGTATAGACAGTATAGACACACAAAAAAAGTTTTCAAAACTATTTTAGAGGTTTCCTGGATATTGTGCAAAGGCTTTATACTTAGAAGATAAACTCAGTTGCATCATAGATGGACATTTCAACCCCACACACATCTTTTATTAGCTTCCAGAGGTACATTTTAGCCTGTAAGAAGATGTTAATTCTGTGTGCTCTCAGTTCATTTTTCCCTTTTGGATTGCATTTTATTTCATTTATAGATAATGAAAGTATTTCTCACTGGGGTAGTAAGGACTGGGAATTTAATTGTATCCTCTGATCAAAGGCTAGTCTCTGTAAAATGCTTATCAGTTTGTGGACATTTGTTTATATGAAAGAAAATCCAGTTTGTTAATCTCTGTGTGTCTGTACTTTAGTTCAAACAACTAAGAATTTTTCACCCTCTGAACTAAGAGAACAGATCTTTGATATTTGGAATAATGAGGGTTTTGCCTATTATTTCCTATGTTTAGCTTTTTTTTCTTTTTAACTTGGAATATTTAGTTGAAGATGCAAACTTTAGTTTTTCCAGTGCTTCTCTGTAATTCCTCAAGGTACCTCTCATTTTCTGTTTGTAATTTTGTAGAACACAAAAGAATCTGAATTAACTATTTCTAAATATCCAGAAAATAAAAACAAGTTCCTTAAGTTTTAACTGTGCATGGAACAAAACCTTATTCTTGCAGGAAATAACTCAGAAAATTTTCAAAAATCCAACTTTATGCATTTAGGTTAATTTTTTTTCAAATGAGGCTAGCCATTTTGATTTAGTAAGACAATTTTATCTTCTCCGATTAATTGTTGTTAAGTAAAAGACAAGCATACATTTTATCTTTATTCAGTTCAGTTCAATTCAGTTCAGTCACTCAGTCATGTCCTACTCTTTGAGACCCCATGAATCGCAGCATGCCAGGCCTCTCTGTCCATCACCATCTCCCGGAGTTCGCTCAAACTCGCGTGCATCGAGTCGGTGATGCCATCCAACCATCTCATCTTCTGTCATCCCCTTTTCCTCCTGCCTTCAACCCCTCCCAGCATCAGTGTCTTTTCCATGAGTCAACTCTTTGCATGAGGTGGCCTAAGTATGGGAGTTTCAGCTTTAGCATCATTCCTTCCAAAGTACACCCAGGACTGATCTCCTTTAGAATGGACTAGTTGGATCTCCTTGCAGTCCAAGTGACTCTCAAGAGTCTTCTCCAACACCACAGTTCAAAAGCATCAATTCTTTGGCACTTAGCTTTCTTTATGGCCCAACTCTCACATCCTTACATGACCACTGGAAAAACTATAGCCTTGACTAGATGGACCTTTGTCAGAAAAGTAGTGTCTCTGCTTTTCAATATGCTATCTAGGTTGGTCATAACTTTTCTTCCAAGGAGTAAGTAAAAGACAAGCCTACATTTTATCCTTCTTAGGTATGTTTTTTCCAATAAATAAATTTTAAAATTGAGTCAGCAATAAACTTACTATTTTTTATCCATAGTTTTATATCACATAAAGGAAAACATTTTTGTGTCTTCAGTAAAACTTCGGAGTGTAATGAGGTCTGGATACCACTAACAACAAAATAATAACAATAATAAAACTTTGAAAATCTGAGTTACTTTTTGTAACAATGGAACAACTGTTTTGCCTCGAAAAGCAGAAACATGTACAATTTACTTCTCTGTCACTATTGCACTGATATATATAATCCCAACCATTCATATCAATTATAACTTTTGACTAATAAGTCTTCTATTTTTCAGAGGAATGCGTGATTGTCAACTATCACATACCAAGATTTTTTCAGAGGCCATTAAAAGAGAGAAATAAGCTAATGTTATTTCCATTTAATATTTATGATTACAGAGAACATAAACCTACTTCAATTTTAACTTAATTGAAACATTTTTCTGACAAACGGATTTCAACAGTAATTATATTTTGTAATTTGTAAGTTGGATTATTACTTTCCAAGATATTTAAGTATGTTAAACTATTGAATTGATGGCAACTTGAGTAGATTAATGATTATTTCTTGAATTAATAGATTGCTGCTAAGTCACTTCAGTCGTGTCCGACTCTGTGCAACCCCATAGATGGCAGCCCACCCGGCTCCCCCATACCTGGGATTCTCCAGGCAAGAACACTGGAGTGGGTACTTTCAAGTAAAATAGAATATGGATACACAAATTACTTAGCATGATTTTAATAGTATACACTTTCGCTTCTAATTTTTATAAATTCTATGCTACTTAGAGGTAATATATGTGATCTGTTATTGATCTTTTTCATGGCACTTTGGGAAGCTGTAAAAGAAATGTGTATAGCTGCAGAAAACTGTGTTCTCTCTTTTAATGGCCTCTGAAAAAATCCTGGTATGTGATAGTTGACATGCATTCCTCTGAAAAATAGAAGACTTATTAGTCAAAAGTTATAATTAATATGAATGGTTGGGATTATATATTCAGAGCAATAGTGACAGAGAAGTAAATTGTACATGTTTGTGCTTTTCAAGGCAAAACAGTTGTTCCATTGTTACAAAAAGTAACTCATATTTTCAAAGGTCTGTTATTGTTATTATTTTGTTGTTAGTGGTATCCAGACCTCATTACACTCCGAAGTTTTACTGAAGACACAAAAATGTTTTCCTTTATGTGATATAAAACTATGGATAAAAAATAGTAAGTTTATTGCTGACTCAATTTTAAAATTTTTATTATTTTAGCCACATCATTTTACCATTTTTTTGGCTACACTCCATGGGGCATATGAAACCTTAGTTCCCTAACCAGGGCTCCAATCCCTCTACCCCTGCCACTTCATTTTTAACTACTGGCCAGTGAGAGAAGCCCCTTCTGACTCATTTTAAAAATAAACACATTATGTGGGCTAACATATGTAATATATTATGTAAATAACATCTTGAAACAAATTATTTTGAACTCCAGTATCAATTGATAGTTCAGCACTAAAGAATCTGCCTGCTGTTGCAGGGGACACAGGCAATGTGGGTTCAATGCTTGGGTCCAGAAGATTCTTTGGAGGAGGAGTGGCAACCCACTTCAGTATTTTTGCCTGAAAAATCCCATAAGCAGAAGAGTCTGGTGGGCTACAGTCCATAGGGTTATGAAGAGTTGACACAACTGATATGACTTAGCATGCACACCTAGTGAGAGAGGAAAAAAAAAAAACAACAACTCCATGTTCAAGAAACATTTTTGGGAAATATCCATTTTTCCAAGGATACAAAAAAAAAAAAAAAGGTATATTTCCAAACAATTTGGAAAGTGAGTTTTCCCTGCATTGGTTTTTATTACCTGAATGAGAAAAGAAGTGTTAAATTTCAGGGGCAATATTTGCTATGTCTTCATGGGGTTCCTTTTCTTGTCTTACTAATTAATGTATTTGCCTACAGCATGAAGGGATTTTCTTAACTTTCTGTGTTATTTGCCTACATTGTAAAGATTTGCAACTTACCAGAATAATTATTGTGCTTTAGGTTGATTGATTTATTTTTATTATTTAGGAAAAACAGATACAGAGAAAACATTTTCATCACTTATAAAACAGCTTGTTTTATTTACGGTGATATTACTTCTATGTTTATTTTTAAAATATTTTTTTAATACCAACTGAATTACATAGGCAAAAAGTATTTATTATCAGATATCAATAATTTTGGAAAGATTACTTCTCATATATTTTCTGACTTTTGCCTTCTAAAGATATCCTAACTATGGAAAGAAATTGAGAATATCATTTAACGGCTAAAATTCTCTTTGAGATACTGAATGTCCCTTTAAACATTATGAAGATTTGTTCTTCCATATTATAAAGAGAGGTGCTAGAAATATATGTTTATTTTATATGTTGGTATTATAGAATTGCACAGGAAAATTTTCAAGTCATATGAGACAGTTTTCACTAGCTTAAATTTATTTCTGTAAGTGCAATTAAGTTCTTTAGTTTTTGTGAAGAAAATTGTATACTTTTTTAATTTCAGAAATTGTATACTTCATCCAGTTATACAAAGAAGTTCTAGAGTTTTGTCAGTGTCCTCACTTTCTACTGGAGAAGGAAATGGCAGTCCACTCCAATGTTATTGCCTGGAAAATCCCATGGACAGAGGAGCTTGGTAGGCTACAGTCCATGGGGTCGCAAAGAGTCGTACACAACTGAGAGACTTCACTTTCACTTCACTTCACTTTCTATAGCTTTACATTCAAAGAAAACCCTGGTTATATTGACTTTGAGTTAATTTCCGTTGCATTTGTCTCTGTCCTATGGTGCTTTGCTAGATGATATTGTGTGTGTGTTCAGTTCTGTACAACTCTTTATAACCCCATAAATTGCAGTCTACCAGGCTCTTCTGTCCATGGGATTCTCCAGACAAGAATACTGAAGTAGGTTGTCATTCACTTAGTAGCAAATAGATGGGGAAAATGTGGAAATAGTATCAGATTTCATTTTCTTGGGCTCCAAAATCAAAGTGGATGGTGACTGTAGCAAATTAAGGAAATTAAAGGAAATTAAAAGACTCTTGTTCCTTGGAAGAATAGCTATGACAAACCTAGACAATGTATTAAAAAGCAGAGACATCACTTTGCTGACAAAGGTCTGTATAGTCAAATTTATGGTTTTTTTCCATAGTCATGTATAGATCTGAGAGTTGAATAATAAAGAAGGCTGAACACCAAAGTATTAAGCTTTCAGACTGTGGTGTTGAAGAAGATGCTTGAGAATCCTTTCGACAGCAAGGAGCTCAAACCAGTTAGCCCTAGAGGAAATCAATGCTGAAGATTCATGGCAAGGACGGATGCTAAAGCTGAAGTCCCAATACTCTGGCCACTTGATGAGAAGAGCTGAGTCATTGGAAAAGACCATGATGCTAGGAAAACTTGAGGAGAAGAGGAGAAGGGTGAGACAGAGGATGAGATGGTTGGATGGTATCACTGACTCTATGCATGTGAGTTTTAGCAAACTCAGGGAGATAGTGAAGGACAAGGAAGTCTGTCATGCTGAATTTCACAGGGTTACAAAGAGTTTGACATGATTTAGTGACTGAACAAAAACATAATAATAATAGTAGGGAATTAAGACTCCATTTACATATCTAAGGAAACACAGGATTTTAATAACATTAAATGACATGTTAGACAAGATGGATATTTAGAGAACATTCTTTCCAAAATCAGGAAAGTACAGATTCTTAAGGATACTTAGAATATCCTTAGATATTAGATAAATATCTAATAAATAAACTTAGATACCAGGATACTTGATATGTTGTCTTTAAATAAGCCCAATTTATGATGATGCAAATAAAGTTAAGCATATTTTTAAGCCATTGTGGTCTGAAACTAGAAATCAGTCATAAGAGAAAAGCAAAAATCTCAAATATGTGGCAATTAAGCAACATTGCTACTAAAGAAAAACTAGTCAAAGATGAATTCAAAAGTGAAAACAAAAAATATCATGAGGCAAGTGAAAATTAAAATGCAACATACTATAACTTAGAGATGTAGAAAAGTGACTCAAATATGGGCATTCATAATAATAAATCTCTACATGAAGAAACAAGAAAAATTTCAAATAAACAGCCTAATTTTCACTCTAAGCACTAGAAAAATAAAAATAGAGCCCCAAATTAATAGAAGAAAAGCGATAAAAATATCTGAGCAGAAATGAGTGAAACGGAGGCTAAAAAGGGAAACTGTGATAATCAATAAAGTTGTGAGTTGTTTTTTTAAAGATAAAGAAAAAAGGCAAAACTTTAGTCAGATGTATCAAGAGAAAAAGAAGACTCATAAGATAAAATTATAAACGAAAGGGGAAGCATTAAAACTTACACCATAGAATACAAAAAATTCTAAGAGACTACTATGGTCAATAACACATCCAAAAAATGGACAACCTGGAATAAAAGAATAAATTTCTAGAGCCGTGCAACCTTGCAAGACTGAATCATGTGGAACTAGAAAACTGAAGGTGACTGAATCCATAATGAAAAATCTTTCAACAAACAAAAAATTCAATGCTAGATGACTTAACACATTTATATAGTTATAAACTATCACCCACAATCATGTCTGCAACATTTTCACATCCCAAACTGAAACTCTGAATACATTAAAGAATAACTTTCAATTGCATACTCCACATAGCACCAGGCTATCACTCTTTAACTTTTTGTTTTCATGAGTTTAATTATTTTAGGAACCTCATATAAGTGATATCCTATAGTATTTGTCTTTTGTGTCTGGCTTCAAGGTTTTTTGTGTCTGTTTTCAAGGTTCATCTATGTTAACAGATATATGGAACTGTTATAAGTTATTTTATGGATGACTATGCCCACATATATTGTATGACATTTTGGTTATTCATTCAACCACTGAAAAACTTTTGACTTGTTTCTACACTTTGCTAATATGAATATGCTGCTCTGAACATGTGAATGCAAATATCTGTTTGAGTCTCTACTGTCAGTTCAATCCCAGAAGTGAAATTACCGGATCATATTGTTATTGGATACATAGATACTTGAGGAAATAACTTATATTTTACTGAATGCACCATTTTTTAACTTCTATTTTTTAATTTTTTATTTATTTTATTTATTTCAATTGGAGGCTAATTACTTTACAATATTATAGTGGATTTTCTCATACATTGACATAAATCAGCCATGGGTGTACATGTGTTCCCCATCCTGAACCCTTACCCCACCTCCCTCCCCATCCCATGCCTCTGGGTCATCCCAGTGCACCAGCCCTGAGCACCCTGTGTCATGCATCGAACCTGGACTGGTGATGTATTTCACATATGATAACATACATGTTTCAGTGCTATTCTGTCAAATCATCCCACCCTCACCTTCTTCCGCAGAGTCCAAAAGTCTGTTTTTTACATCTGTGTCTCTTTTGCTGAATGCACCATTTTACATTGCCACCAACAATGTAGGATTTTCTCCATATTCTTGTCAATACTTGTTATTTTTTCATTATGACTTATTTGTGTGGGGGTTGTTGATAATTATCATCAGAGTGAGTGTTTCATTGAGGTTTTGATTGTATTTTCTTAATGACTAATCAAGTGGAGCATCTTTTATATGTACATCTTTTAAAGAAAGAGTTATTCAAACACTTTGGCCATTTTCAAAGCAGATTCTTTGCTTTGTTGTGGTTGAAGTGCAGGCATTTCTTTTTTAAAGAATAATTATTCTTTTTATTTGATTGCACCAGGCCTTAGAATTGCATACAGGATCATTGATCTTCAGTATGGCATATAGGATCTTTAGTTATAGTGTCTGAGTTCTTTAATTGTGGCATGCTAACTCTTACTTGCAACATATGGGATCTAGCTCCCTGACCAGGGATTGAACATAGGCCCCCTGCATTGGGAGCATAGTCTTAGCCACTGGACCAGTGAGTAAATCCGTATAGGCATTTTCAGTGTACTTTGGATATTAATCCCTTATTGAATATGATTGAATCCAGTCCCATCACTTCATGAGAAATAGATGGAGAAACAGTGGAAACAGTGTCAGACTTTATTTTTTGGGGCTCCAAAATCACTGCAGATGGTGACTGCAGCCATGAAATTAAAAGACGCTTACTCCTTGGAAGGAAAGTTATGACCAACCTAGATAGCATATTGAAAAACAGAGACATTACTTTGCCAACAAAGGTCTGTCCAGTTAAGGCTATGGTTTTTCCAGTAATCATTTATGGATGTGAGAGTTGGACTGTGAAGAAGGCTGAGCACTGAAAAATTGATGCTTTTGAACCGTGGTATTGGAGAAGACTCTTGAGAGTCCCTTGGACTGCAAGAGACCTAACCATTCCATTCTGAAAGAGATCAGTCCTGGGTGTTCTCTGGAAGGAATGATGCTAAAGCTGAAACTCCAATACTTTGGTCACCTCATGCGAAGAGTTGACTCATTGGAAAAGACTCTGATGCTGGGAGGGATTGGGGGCAGGAGGAGGGGGGACGACAGAGGATGAGATGGTTGGATGGCATCACTGACTCGATGAATTTGAGTCTGAATGAACTCCAGGAGTTGGTGATGGAGAGGGAGGCCTGTCGTGCTGTGATTCACGGGGTCGCAAAGAGTTGGACATGACTGAGCGACTGAACTGAATATTATTTGCAAATATATTCTACTTTAGGAGTTTATTTTCACTTACTTAATAGTGTCCTTTGATGCACAGCAGTTTTTAATTTTTATGAAGTCCAATTTATTTATTTTTCCTTTTGCCACATGCTTATGTTATCAGTCATATTAGTGATATCATGGAAAGTGCAAGTGCTGTGTCCATATCCTAACCCTCAGAGAATTCCTCATCTATTACTGCCTCTCCCTACACAGATAAACATGAACCATCATTGAAGTGGCTCAGATATTATTGATTGAGAATTCCAGTTGAGTTGCTGCTGTTCATTGCATGTTTATGAGGTGTCCACTACATCCAAAGTTAACTGATGTTCTATGCCAAATACCTAGGGTCCTCCCAAGAGCCAGAGGACCCTGGCCTGTCCAAGTGAATTTTCTGTAGTTTAAGTCAGCCCTCCAATACCTGGAGTCCAAGTCCAAACTTGAATAAGAGAAAATGAAGCAAGAGGGACTGTTTGTTTTCTGGATAAAGCACCACAGATCCAAAGATGAGAGAGTGTTAGTAGGGTGGTATTTCCATTTACAGGGAAGAGAACACATACCTTACCCATAGAACAGCAACAGCTGAAGCTGATTTTGTTTTTATGGGATGAATTAGAGAGTTAACCAACAGAAACTGTTTTTCTCTAGGCTCTTCATTTTATTGAAGTCATGAGAAAGACAAGACAAAGAGTCTTACCCAAGACATATGATGATAATTGATCTTTATGGTTTAACAATTTTTCAGAATATAGAATGGTGAGGGATTTTTTGTAAATTATCTGTAAGTTTTGGAGGAATTCCTTTTTTATAATTAATTTATTTATTTTAATTGGAGGCTAATTAGTTTACAATATTGTAGTGGCTTTTGCCATACATCGATACAAATTAGCAATGGGTGCATATGTGTCCCCCCATCCTGAAACCCCCTACTACCTCCTCTGGGTTGTCCCAGAGCAGCAGCTTTGAGTATCCTGCCTCATGTATAGGGCTGGCAAGGGTAATCTATTTTACTTTTGGTAATATACATGTTTCAATGCTATTCTCTCACATCATCCCACTCTAACCTTCTCCCATATAATGCAAAGTCTGTTCTTTACATATGTGTCTCTTTTGCTGTCTTGCATTATAGTTTCATCATTACCATCTTTCTAAATTCCATATAAATGCATTAATAACTGTATGGGTGATTCTCTTTCTGACTTACTTCACTCTGTATAATAGACTGCAGTTTCTGCCACCTCATTAGAACTGACTCAAATTTGTTCATTTTTATAGCTGAGTAATATTATATTGTGTATATGTACCACAACTTCCTTACACATTTCTCTGCCAATGGACATCTAGGTTGCTTCCATGTCCTAACTATTGTAAGCAGTGCTGCAGTGAACATTGCGGTACACATGTTTCTTTCAGTTCTGGTTTCCTCTGTGTGTATGCCCAGCAGTGGGATTGAGGGGTCATATGTTTTTTGGGAATCTCCCACTGTTCTTTAAGGAATATCCATACTGTTCTCCATAGTGGCTATACTACTTTACTTTCCCACAAAGTGTAAGAGGATTCCCTTTTCTCCACACACTCTCCAGCATTTATGTTTGTAGATTGTTTGATGGCAGCCATCCTGACTGGCGTCAGATGATACCTCATTATGGTTTTGATTTGTGTTTCTCTGATAATGAGTGATATTGAGCATCTTTTCAAGTGTTTGTTAGCCATCTTTCTATCTTTGGAGAAATGCTTGTTTAATTTTCTGGCCCACTTTTTGATTGATTGTTTATTTTTCGAGTACTGAACTGCATTTACCGCTTGTACATTTTGAAGAATAATTCTTTCCATTGTTTTGTTTGTTACTGTTTTCTCCCATTCTGAAGGTTTCCTTTTAACCTTCTAGTTTTGATCCTTGTGCAAAAGCTTGGAACAGGTAAATATCAACATTGCTGCTGGATTCTCAACTGAGAATCAAAGGATATTCAGTTCAGTTAAGTTCAGTTGCTCATTCAGGTCTGACTCTTTGTGGCCTCATGGACTGCAGCACGCCAGGGCTCCCTGTCCATCACCAACTCCCAGAAATTACTCAAACTCCTGTCCAGTGAGTCTGTGATGCTATACAACCACCTCATCCTCTGTAGTCCCCTTCATCTCCTGCCCTCAATCTTTCCCAGCATCAGGGCCTTTTCAAATGAGTCTGCTCTTCCCATCAGGTGGCCAAAGTATTGGAGTTTCAGCTTCAGCATCAGTCCTTCCAATGGACACTCAAGACTGATCTCCTTTAGGATGGACTGATTGGATCTCCTTGCAGTCCAAGGGACACTCAAGAGTCTTCTCCAACATGACCGTTCAAAAGCATCAATTCTTCAGTGCTTAGCTTGGTTTACAGTCCAAATCTCACATCTATACATGACTACTGGAAAAACTGTAGCCTTGACTAGCCCATCCTTTATTGGCAAAGTAATGTCTCTGGTTTTTAATATGCTATCTAGGTCAGTCATAGCTTTTCTTCAAAGGAGCAAACATCTTTTATTTGATGGCTGCAGTCACCATCTGCAGTGATTTTGAAACCCCAAAAATAAAGTCTGCCACGGTTTCCACTGTTTGCCCATCTATTTTGCAATGAAGTGATGGAACCAGATGCCATGATCTTCGTTTTCTGAATGTTGAGCTTTAGCCCAACTTTTTCATTCTCCTCTTTCACTTTCATCAAGAGGCTCTTTAATTCTTCTTCACTTTCTGCCATAGGGTGGTGTCATCTCCATATCTAAGGTTATTGATTATTTCTCCTGGCAATCTTGATTCCAGTTTGTGCTTCATCCAGCCCAGGATTTCTCATGATGCATTATTGCATATAAGTAACCAGGGTGACAATAGACAGCTGTGATGGACTCCTTTTCCTATTTGGAATGATGTTGTTCCATGTCCAGTTCTGACATTGTTGTTCCATGTCCAGTTCTAACTGTTGCTTCCTGACCTGCATACAGATTTCTCAAGAGGCAGGTCAGGTGGTCTGGTATTCCCATCTCTTTCACAATTTTCCACAGTTTGTTGTGATCCACACAGTCAAATGTCTTGACATAGTCAATAATGCAAAAATAGATGTTTTTCTGGAATGGTCTTGCTTTTTAAATGATTCAAAGGATGTTGGCAACTTGCTCTCTGGTTTCTCTGTCTTTTCTAAAACCAGCTTGAACATCTGAAGTTCATGGTTCATGTAATGTTGGAGCCTGGTGTGGGAAATTTGGAGCATTACTTTACTGGTGTTTGAGATGGCTGCAATTGTGTGGTAGCCTGAGCATTCCTTGGCATTTTGTTCCTTTGGGACTGGAATAAAAACTGATCATTTCCAGTCCTGTGACCACTGCTGAGTTTTCCAAACTTGCCATCATATTGAGTACAGCACTTTCACAGCATCATCTTTTAGGATTTGAAATAGCTCAGCTGGAATTCCATCACCTCCACTAGTTTTGTTTGCAGTGTTGCTTCCTAAGGCCCACTTGACTTCACATTCCAAGTTGTCTGGCTCTAGGTGAGTGATCACACCATCATCGTCATCTGGGTAGTGAAGATCTTTTTTGTATCAGATCAGATTAGATCAGATCAGTCGCTCAGTCATGTCCAACTCTTTGTGACCCGATGAATAGCAGCACACCAGGCCTCCCTGTCCATCACCAACTCCAGGAGTTCACCCAGACTCAGGTCCACCGAGCCAGTGATGCAATCCAGCCATCTCATCCTCTGTCGTCCCCTTCTCCTCCTTCCCCCAGTCCCTCCCAGCATCAGAGTCTTTTCCAATGAGTCAACTCTTCGCATGAGGTGGCCAAAGTACTGGAGTTTCAGGTTTAGCATCATTCCTTCCAAAGAAATCCCAGGGCTGATCTCCTTCAGAATGGAATGGTTGGATCTCCTTGCAGTCCAAGGGACTCTCAAGAGTCTTCTCCAACACCACAGTTCAAAAGATCACTTCTTTGGCACTCAGCCGTCTTCACAGTCCAACTCTCACATCCATACATGACCACAGGAAAAACCATAGCCTTGACTAGATGAACCTTTGTTGGCAAAGTAATGTCTCTGCTTTTCTATATGCTATCTAGGTTGGTTGTAACTTTTCTTCCAAGGAGTAAGCATCTTTTAATTTCATGGCTGCAGTCACCATCTGTAATGATTTTGGAGCCCAGAAAAATAAAGTCTGACACTGTTTCCACTGTTTCCCCATCTATTTCCCATGAAGTGATGGGACCGGATGCCATGATCTTCGTTTTCTGAATGTTGAGCTTTAAGCCAACTTTTTCACTCTCCGCTTTCACTTTCATCAAGAGGCTTTTTAGTTTCTCTTCACTTTCTGCCATAAGGGTGGTGTCATCTGCATATCTGAGGTTATTGATATTTCTCCCAGTAATCTTGATTCCAGCTTGTGTTTCTTCCAGCCCAGCGTTCCTCATGATGTACTCTGCATATAAGTTAAATAAACAGGGTGACAATATATAGCCTTGATGAACTCCTTTTCCTATTTGGAACCAGTCTGTTGTTCCATGTCCAGTTCTAACTGTTGCTTCCTGACCTGCATACAAATTTCTCAAGAGGCAGATCAGGTGGTCTGGTATTCCCATCTCTTGAAGAATTTTCCACAGTTTATTGTTATCCACACAGTCCAAGGCTTTGGCATAGTCAATAAAGCAGAAATAGATGCTTTTCTGGAACTCTCTTGCTTTTTCCATGATCCAGCAGATGTTGGCAATTTGATCTCTGGTTCCTCTGCCTTTTCTAAAACCAGCTTGAACATCAGGAAGTTCACGGTTCACATATTGCTGAAGCCTGGCTTGGAGAATTTAGAGCATTACTTTACTAGCATGTGAGATGAGTGCAATTGTGCAGTAGTTTGAGCATTCTTTGGCATTGCCTTTCTTTGGGATTGGAATACAAACTGACCTTTTCCAATCCTGCGGCCACTGCTGCGTTTTCCAAATTTGCTGGCATATTGAGGGCAGCACTTTCACAGCATCATCTTTCAGGATTTGGGATAGCTCAACTGGAATTCCATCACCTCCACTAGCTTTGTTCGTAGTGATGCTTTCTAAAGCCCACTTGAGTTCACATTCCAGGATGTCTGGTTCTAGGTCAGTGATCACACCATCATGATTATCTGGGTCGTGCAGATCTTTTTTGTACAGTTTTTCTGTGTATTCTTGCCATCTTTTCTTAGTATCTTCTGCTTCTTTTAGGTCCATAGCATTTCTGTCCTTTATCGAGCCCATCTTTGCATGAAATGTTCCCTTGGTATATCTGATTTTCTCAAAGAGATCTGTAGTCTTTCCCATTCTTTTATTTTCTTCTAATTCTTTGCATTCATCACCGAGGAAGCCTTTTTATTTTTCCTTGCTCTTCCTTGGAACTCTGCATTCAAATATCTTTCCTTTTCTCCCTTATTTTCTCTTCTTTTCATAGCTATTTGTAAGTACTCCTCAGACAGCCATTTTTCTTTTTTGCATTTCTTTTTCTTGGGGATGGTCTTGATTCCTGTCACCTGCACAATGTCACGAACCTCCGTCTATATTTCATCAGGTACTCTGTCAGATCTAGTCCCTTAAATCTATTTCTTACTTTCACTGTATAATCATAAGAGATCTGACTTAGGTAATACTGAATTGTTTAGTGGTTTTCTCAATTTTCATCAATTTACATGTGAATGTGGCAATAAGGATTTCACAATGTGAGCCACAGTCAGCTCCCTGTCTTGTTTTCAGTGACTGTATAGAGCTTCTTTATCTTTGGCTGCAAAGAATATAATCAATCTGATTTCAGAGTTGGCCATCTGGTGATGTCCACGTGTACAGACTTCTGTTGTGTTATTGGAAGAAGATGTTTCTATGACCAGTGCATTTTCTTGGCAGAACTCTACTAGCCTTTGCCCTGCTTCATTCTGTACTCCAAGGCCAAATTTGCCTGTTACTCGAGGTGTTTCTTGACTTCCTACTTTTGCATTCCAGTCCCCTATAATGAAAATGACATCTCTTTTGGGTATTAGTTATAAAAGGTCTTGTACATCTTCATAGAGCCATTCAACCTCAGCTTATTCAGCATTACTGGTTGGGGCATAGACTTGGATTGCTATGATATTGAATGGTTTGCCTTTGAAATGAGCAGAGATCATTCTGTCATTTTTGAGATTGCATCCAAGTACTGCATATTGGACTCTTTTGTTGGCATATTATAAATAAGGATCTGTGAAATGATATAAACAGTATACAACAGAAGTCAAACAAGCCCCTTTTCCCTATGAACTATAGGAACATTAAAATCATGTAAATGGCTTTTCTAAGGTTTTTATAACAAGTTATCACAAAATAAATTTTAAAACAACAGCAGATTTATTCTCCTACAACCCAGGAGGCTAGAAGTCTAAAATGAGTGGATTGATAGGAGTGGTTCATTCTTTGGGCTTCCTCTGAGGGATAACCTTTTTCATGGTTTTCTCCCAGGTTTCAGTGGTTTGCTGGTAATCATTGGCCTTTTTTGTTGTTGTTGTTTTGGCTAGTACATATACAGGAAAGTGTATGAAAATTCTACTACTTCACAGATTCATTTATCCTATGAATTAGAAGCATTTTATATCACTGTAAGACAATAAAAGAATATAATTTAATAACCCAGAAGAGTGTAATTTACACATTGCTTAGTTTTACATTGAAGACATCAGGGACTTCTTGCTTATCACCAATGCCCTTGTTACTTGAGAAACTTAATTGTCAGTAGTGTAACAGAAAGAGGCTCAAAATATTAGGTTGCTCTGTCTCTTATATTTGTACTGGATTTGAAAAGAGTTATTTATTTTTATTTTCCTTTCTTTAAATCATGAAATGACTGCTTTTTCCAGAATAATGAAGACTAAACATTGATCAGAGTGAGGTGAAGAGTTTAGGCCACATTTACAAAGTGGTTTCACATATTCTATCTTCTTGTCATCAGTGGTACAGCCAGTATGGCAAGCAGTGTGGAGATTCCTTAAACTACTGGGGATAGAACTACCATATGACCCAGCAATACCATTGCTGGGCATAAACCCCAAGGAAACCAGAATTGAAAGAGACTCATTAATCCATTATTCATTGCAGCACTGTTTACAATAGGTAGGACATGGAAGCAACCAAGATTTCCATCAGCAGATGAGAGGATAAGGAAGTACTTGTTCGTACATGCAATGAAATCTTCAGTTCAATTCAGTTCAGTTCAGTTGCTCAGTCGTGTTCGACTCTTTGTGACCCTATGAATTGCAGCACACCAGGCCACCCTGTCTATCACCAACTCCTGGAGTTCACTAAGACTCACATCCATCGAGTCAGTGATGCCATCCAGCTACCTCATCCCCTTCTCCTCCTGCCCCCAATCCCTCCCAGCATCAGAGTCTTTTCCAATGAGTCAACTATTCACATGAGGTGGCCAAAGTACTGGAGTTTCAGCTTTAGTATCATTCCCTCCAAAGAAATCCCAGGGCTGATCTCCTTCAGAATGGAATGGTTGGATCTCCTTGCAGTCCAAGGGACTCTCAAGAGTCTTCTCCAACACCACAGTTCAAAAGCATCAATTCTTCGGCACTCAGCCTTCTTCACAGTCAAACTCTCACATCCATACATGACCACAGGAAAAACCATAGCCTTGACTAGACGAACCTTTGTTGGCAAAGTAATGTCTCTGCTTTTCAATATGCTATCTAGGTTGGTCATAACTTTCCTTCCAAGGAGTAAGCGTCTTTTAATTTCATGGCTGCAGTCACCATCTGCAGTGATTTTGGAGCCCCCCCAAAATAAAGTCTGACACTGTTTCCACTGTTTCCCAATCTATATCCCGTGAAGTGATGGGGCCAGATGCCATGATCATCGTTTTCTGAATGCTGAGTTTTAAGCCAACTTTTTCACTCTCCTCTTTCACCTTCATCAAGAGGCTTTTGAGTTCCTCCTCACTTTCTGCCATAAGGGTGGTGTCATCTGCATATCTGAGGTTATTGATATTTCTCCCGGCAATCTTGATTCCAGCTTGTGCTTCATCCAGCCCAGCATTTCTCATGATGTACTCTGCATGAAATGTTACTCAGCAATAAAAAAATACACATTTGAGTCAGTTCCAATGAGGTGGATGAAACTGAAGCCTATTATACAGAGTGAAGTAATTCAGAAATAGAAAAATAGTGTATATTAATGTATATATATTAGAAAGAATTTAGAAAAATGGTATTGACAATCTTACATATAAGGCAGCAAAGGAAATGCAAATGTAAAGAACAGACTTTTGGACTCTGTGGGAGAAGGTGAGGGTGGGATATTTTGAGAGAATAGCTTTGAAACATGTATATTACCATCTACAGATGACCAGTGCAAGTTTGATGCATGAAGCAAGGACAGTGAGGTTTTCTGTGACAACCCAGAGGGACTGGGGGTGGAAAAGGCAAGGGGAGGGGCTTGAGAATGTGTGGAAGACACGTATACTTGTGGCTCATTAATGCTGATGTACAGCAAAGCTGTCATAATATTTTAAAATATTATCCTCCGATTAAAATAAATGGATTAATTTAAAAAGTGGAAAAAAAGAGATACATATGTGAAGTCTGCAGGATGATACAACTATTCTCATGTTAAATATTACATATATAAGGAGATTTGCCAGTAGGTTTCAGGAAGCTAGTATTACTTACGGAACTTGATTGATAACCAGGTAAATTAATCTCCTCTGTGCTCACCTGCTGTAAAGACCAATGTCCTCAGTTAACCCTGTGTCCTTTTCTGAGTTCTCTGTGAGACTCATAGTATACTCTGGGGCAGAACTCCCAGCAGCACACATTTTTAAGCAGTTTGTTTCACAGCTTGGAAAAGCAGGAACTGTCTCTTTCAACTGCCTTTATTCACCTAATGCAGAGAGAATAATTTTACAGCAACCCAGCAAACAGACCATCTGTCATGCTGCGAGAAGTTTATAGTCTGTAAGTCACTTAAACCCTGGACAGACAGCAGCATTTGTCATAGAGTGTGTGTATGTGAGAGTATACCTTTGATAGACAGGTACATAGGTGTCTTGTTAAAATATGTTTCCCCTTCTCAGTAACAGATTTTTCCCAGGCTGGGTGGAAACTCAATTGTGTGCTCCTAGGTGTCAGTACCAAACAGTGCAAGGAGACGGTTTTAGAATCCTGTGAGATCAGTATTCACAAGAAGAGTCCAGTTTTGCATGTTTTTGTACATGTGTTTATTCTAATTTTGTAGGATGAAGGGTCTCAGCAAGGAAGAGAGTCATAAAGAAATGTTTAATGGTGAAGACAGCAGTGCTAGAATTCCAGGCTGTGGAAACTCATGGGCTCTACATTGAGGGACCTTGAGGTTCAGAACTCTAAATGCCCAATACTGGCTAGACTTTCTCCTGTCTGGTCATAAATCCATCTTTTCTGGGTTTGGAAATCATTAGACCAGGAGACCTCAGACCTCAGACCACTAAGGTAGGCTTTGAATCTGTATAATTCCACTCAGCAGAGGATGACTAGCTCTTCACAAACTATGAATTAAACTTCAGAGATTTATGGGTGAAAAGGATGCCCTTTCACTGAATACCAAGCACCCCTAGGCTTGGTAACCTGCTTTCAGCTCAAGGTATGAATAGTAGAAAATGTCAAAGTGCTGACAAGCTGTTAGAAAGGGCAATCTCAGAAATAGGGATTTACTGTTAGAAATCCCTATCCAGGTGCAGACTGTAATACTCAGATCTTTCCTTATCCTGAGGATATGCTGGGACAGTAGCCACCCAGCACATAAATCTGAACAAACTGCCACCATCTTTTTGGATAGACTGGCCTGGTTTTGGTCTAGCTGCCAGCCCCTGGGAGACAGTGCCCACTGCACCTTGGGAGGAGGACTTTGAAGTCTTTCTTATAGGTGTTCCTGGGTGTAGCACACAGCATGCATGGGGTACATGTATAAAGGGAAGCAGTGCAAGAGTAAGCACCTCAGAACCAGCTGTCCCTATCCTATACAGAGAGCTGGAGTTTTACCTCAGATTCTTGGCAAAGATGCAGTCTGACTGCCTAGGGTGGGAACGGTGGAGTCAGTGAAATGGTAGAATAAGATAAGAAAGTTTTCAGTAATCTAGCCAAAAGTGACAGCGAAAAGCTAGATAGGTGGTAGGTATGATGGTGACTTGTGGGTTCAGGGCCCTGGTGAAGGTATGGAAAGGAGTTCTTTTAAAGACTTTCCCGACATCTCCTTCACCAAACAAGAGGCTCTGAAACTTACCTTTACCAAACTAAGGGCTAAATATGAATTCCTCTAGCTTATTAAATTGGCTAACTCTTTTTTCAGGGATAAATACTTTATAATGTGTTGGTTTCTGCCATCCATGAGCATGAATCAGCCATATGTCTCCTCCCTCTTGAATCTCTCTTCCATCTCCCTCTCTATCTCACCCTTATAGGTTGTCTCAAAGTTATGTCTCAGTTATTTTGATTGAAGTATCCCTTGAAACTCCTCAATAATTGAGCACCCAGCTCTGGAGAAACAGTAACCAGATGCATTCAGATTGGTAAGGGAAGAAGTAAGATTGTTTCAAGACTTACTCTTGCATATGCAAACTACTAAAAAATCAGGAAGAGACATGGCCTTATAAATGAACTCTGCAAAGTTACAGTAAAGGATGCAGCTCAGCCAGATTGCAGCTCCCATTGCATATTAATTCAGAACAGATAAAGAGCAGTCAAAATTTCAGTGAATGGGCCAGATTCTAGACAAGTGTTGGGGCTAGAAAAGTGAAATTCTGAAAGATATGCACACTTATTTTTGGCAAAGTAGAAGTAGAGATTCTCATAAATCCTACTTAGTTTGTTCTGGGGCACTTTAATAAAATGAATATTGCAATAGAGCAAGTCAGACACTTATTTTTAATTTTTGATTTCCCAGTATGTATAAAATTTGTATTTCCCATTTATTGTAGTTTATTAAGTGCAATATCACTACATCTAAAAATCAATGTACAATCCTTAATTAAAAATTATTTATTGGTAAAAAATTCCAACCATCAAGTGAGCCTTCAGTAAATAGTAACTTCAAAGATCACTGGACACAGACCACCATAAGAAATGTAATCATGAACATTTTTGAAATAGTTTTGAGTATTGAGATAAAACAGACTCCCAGTTGCTTCTCCAGCACAGATAAGTTTACTCAGCATTAGCAAAGAATTGGCAATTTAGAATCTGCAGTTGTGTTTAAGCCAGATGTACAAGCAGAAGCAGGAGAAGGCAATTATGCAATGCAGAAACCAGCTGCCAGGGCGGTAGTACATAAGAGTCCCTGCAGGTTCATCCTGAGTCCTTGTTAGGAAATAAAAGGATGCTGTTCTGCCTGTTGGAGGTGTGCCATGGTCTCAGGATGTGAGGTGCCTTCTGATTGCCCAAACCTATTTAATTGAGGTTTCTGTTTAATTTTTGCACAGGAGACAAGAAGTGATGAAATGACGTTCAAAGATGTTAGTAATGAACTTGCAGAGCGGAGAACTGCCACAACCCTTCAATCTGCAAAAAAGATGCAGTAGCTGTGAAATGCAATGAACAAGGTATGCCTGTACTGACCCTTCAGTTCAGTTCAGTCGCTCAGTCGTGTCGGACGAGCTCAATCATTTCAGGATAACACCGAAGTCCCTAGCAAGTATAAGGTAACAAGAACAAAATAGGAGTTATTACTATTTTCACCTGACCATGAACTTTTTCGGAATATTTTCAAAGTTGCCAGAGTACTTTATTGTGATATTGCCCCTAGAAACCCACAATTCCAGTAAGTTGCACGCACAGCACAGTGAATACTCTTCCCTTCTTCTAGAGCTCCCAGTTCCGCCCTAAACCCAACCAGGGCGTGCAAACTTTGGCATATCAGTTTGCTAGCACCAGCAGTTCTTTCCTCAGTGTTTATCCTTTTCCAGGCAAAGTCGCTGGGGCGTTCTGTTTTCGGTTTGAGAGCTAAAGAATTTGGTTGCAAAGCAGGGTTTCAAACCCTGAAGCTGGGTTTAGCCGTTTATCCAGTAGAAGCAAACCATTCACTTGTCATGTGGAGAGCGCCGGATCAGCGATTGGCTGCTAGGGTTTGGAGCTAGTAGCTAGGTCCTGCGAGCTTCCGTCCTTTGGGTCAAAGGTGCGGGTTTAGATGGTTGCGTCATTTCTCCGCGACGTGTGTAGACTAGGCAGCGCGAGGCAGAGGCGTCGGCACCGTGGCTGAGAGGGTTGAGGCCATTTCGGACAGTTGACTGCGCAGCCAGAAGCCCGAAGCCGGTCAGTCCTGGTTGCCATCGGGTGACGGGGGTGGAGTGTCAGAGAATTTTATGTTTTGCACGTTTTCCTGTTCACTATCTTTGGTTACTTTACTTTTAGTTAACTTTTCCTTCAGAGGCTCAAGCTAGGAGGAGGATGTATGTGTGGGGGTAGTCGGGGGAAGTTCAACTGGAATAAATGGGGTAGAGGGAGCGCTGGGCCTTCCGGCGGTTTGCGCCGGTTAGAGGGGCGGTTCGGAACGGTCTTGTTTGTGGGGAAAGAGTGCGGGGCGCGGGGAAGGCAATGTCAACCCACTCCAGTACTCTTGCCTGGGAAATCTCATGGATGGAAGAGCCTGGTAGGCCACAGTCCATGAGGTCGCGAAGAGTCGGACACGACCGAGCGACTTCACTTTTTTTCACTTTCATGCACTGGAGAAGGAAATGACAACCCACTCCAGAATTCTTGCCTGGAGAATCCCAGGGACAGAGGAGCCTGGTGGGCTGTTGTCTATGGGGTCTCACAGAGTTGGACACGACTGACGCGACTTAGCAGCAGCAGCACTGCGGGCCGCGGGTTCGCCACATGTGACAGCTGCCTGCGGCGGGTTCCTCGGGGCCCTTTGAGTCCCGTGAGTCACGTCCTCTTTCCCAGCCACTAATTTCCCTGTATTCCTTTTCTTGGCCGCCAGTCTCGGTCGACTGGGAACAAGGACTGCTTCTCAGCTTTCGGCTAGTGAGTGGGTCGCTCTTCAGGGTGTGTTGCCGCAGCGTTGGCAAGGCTGTTGCGTACTTAGATAATGGCGCCGAGGTCGGGGCTGCGTTGCGTGGTGTGTGTTTTCCGGTTCTCCGTTGCTGTCTGGCGCCGATCGGATGGTAGGCATCGGTGGCATAACTAATTATTAGAGTTGCTTGGTTTCGCAATCTGGGCAGTTGGCATCAGTAATATGGACGGCACTCGCGGCTTGGAGGGCTTCCCTCCTGGTTCAGAGCTAAAGAATTTGGCTGCAAAGCAGGAGACCCTTGGGTCTGGAAGATCCCCTGGAGGAGGAAATGGCAAATGACTCCAATAGTCTTACCTGGAGAATCTCATGGACCGAGGAGCCATAGATTGCAAAAAGTCGACACGACTGAGTGACTAAACTATGCTCAGGACTTGGTATAGAAGTGATAGTGGAGCATTACATTGTTTATCTGGTGAAAGGAAAATCTCAGTCTCTATTAGAATGGAAAAATCCTTCTGGGATGAGTTTGAGAAAGTTTTTCACAACGAATGTGCTACATACAGTTATATGGTTTTCGGAGCCCTGGAGTTGAGAATTGGAGGAAAAGAGCCTGGGATAGCGCAACACTTTTTCTGTTCATTTAAACTTCTTGAAGTGTTTTTCTCTCTTTGAACCCATAAAATAATATTTTTGTAGTATCTTTTGTGAACTTCAAAGTTTCCTGAACTTTACATTTGAACTAAGTGCGAAGAATTTATTGCACCAGGGTCTGAATTGAGATTATTTTGTCTCTATATGAAGGTGTGAATACTTCACACTTTGCTTTTTTCTCTCTCTCCTTGTATTCTGAAAAACAGAATCAGTTCTTGAAGGATTGTAAAAAAAAACAAAAAACTGGATGCATAGTACTCTTAAGAATTTGAAATTCACAGTGGGTACTTCCTCCAAAGACAAATATGATTTTTAAAAAAGGTGCAGCTCTGCAGTTTATGACATTCTAACAAAGAAGAGAAATATTATTTTACATAGAAAAAGGAGAAGTTGGGGAGAATTTTTGACTGAAAGTCTTTAGGAGAAAAGTGGGAGTTCAGCATGATAATAATTTCTCACTCTCTGAGTTAGATAGTCCATTTCTTCTAGGGATTACAGAGTCTATGTTTTCCTTTTAGCAGTTGTAGTTGAAAGATTTTTTTCCCCCTATTGATTGTAGTGCTGGGATCTATAATTGATAATTTTTCCCATAAGTGCAGTGGTGCTGGCTGAAAACTCTGGGCTCCATTTTGATGAGATTTCCTTTTACTAGTGTTCATAGGAATATCCATTTCTATACTTTGTCTGTTTGCGTACTTGTTATTTAAGTTGTCCCTAACAGAGTAGTAGAGTTAGTACTCTAGTAGTAGAGTTAGTAGAGAGTCCCCTAACAGAGTAGGGATTGCGGAAGGGGAAGGGGTTATAGGGGAGGGCAAAATGGGTAAAGTTTATCAACTATATGGGAATGGATGGAAATCATATTTTGGATGGTGTAGAGTATGGGACTTGACATCTGGCTCAGTGGTAAAGAATCTACCTGCCAGTGCAGAAGACTCAGATTCAGTATCTGGATCAGTATTATCCCTGGAGAAGGGAATGGCTTGGAGAATCCCAGGGACAGAAGAGCCTGGCCAGTTACATTCTCAGTTCAATTCAGTCAGTCAGTCATGTCTGACTCTTTGTGACCCCGTGGACTGCAGCACTCCAGGCCTTCCTGTCCATCACCAACTCCCGGAGTTTACACAGACTCCTATCTATTGGGTCTGTGATGCCATCCAACCGTCTCATCCTCTGTTATCCCCTTCTCCTCTCACCTTTAATCTTTCCTAGCATCAGAGTTTTTTCAAATGAGTTAGTCTTCTCATCAGGTGGCCAAAATATTGGAGCTTCAGCTTCAGCATCAGTCCTTTCATTGACTGTTCAGGACTGATTTTCTTTAGGATGGACTGGTTGGATCTCTTTGCAGTCCATGGGGATGCAAAGAGTTGGAAAGGACTGAGCACCCATACATGCTGTGGGGTATACAAACGCTGAAATACAAGATTTACAGTGAAACTCATGTAATATTTTATTGGTATTGTAATGAAAAATAGATTTCAAATTAAAAATAAAGGTTTGAGGATCATCTTCAGGAGAGCTTGTAGCTTGTAAATAATTTATGGGCATCTTGAAATAGAGTAGGCAATTTTAGGGCTTCCCTGATAGCTCAGTTGCTAAAGAATGCACCTGCAATGCAGAAACCCTGTTTTAATTCCGGGTCAGGAAGATCCTCTGCAAAGGGATAGACTACCCCTGCCAGTATTCTTGGGCTTCCCTGATGGCTCAGCTGGTAAAGAATCTGCCTGCAATGTGGGAGACCTTGGTTTGATCCCTGGGTGGGGAAAATATCCTGGAAAAGGGAAAGGCTACCCACTGCAGTATTCTGGCCTGGAGAATAGTCCATGGGGTCAACAGAAGTCTAAGGGAGGGTGTTAATACGTTTAATCATGGATGATTCTGGGAAGTCAATGATTTCTTCAACTATAGTAGATGCCTGTATACTTAAATAAATAAATTAGAAAGTTTTGAGAAAAGGAAAGTGAATCATAGATGGCATGTCCTGGGATTATAGTTTTTAAAAATTTGTCATTTTTTGCCTTTTTATTGCAGAATTTATTCTGTTTAAGGTAATTTCTGATAGGGAGGGGTTTGCTTTTGCCATTCTGTTGTTTGTTTTCTGTATTTTTTTTTCCTTCTTCTGTTTTACTGCTTTTTTGTTTGAATTTTTGCTAGTGTAGCATTTAAATTCTCATTTCTTTTTATGTATGCTACTTAATTTTTTACATACTGGTTCCCTGGGGATAAAAAAAATGGCAACTATTTTATATTATTATCAGTGTGTCTTCAGTGGTATAGTCTGTTCCTATAGTTCTGCCATCTTCCTTATTGTCATGGATAATTAGCACATTGTGTTACTTTATTAGCTCATAACTGTTTTAAGTTTTGAATCATGTAGAGAAAAAAGGAGTTACAAGTGCAAAATGCAGTAATTATTGTTTTTTATATTTAACTGTGTAATTATGTTTACTAATCTTTTTTTTTTTGTATGGCTTGAGATGACTTGTAATGCCCTTTTATTTTTCTCAGAAGGACTTTGTGTGTTTTTTGCAGGGCAGGTCTAATAGTATTCTGTTAGCTCTTGTGTATTTGGGAATGTTTTAATGCAGTCTCTTATTTTGAAAGATAGTCTTTGTGTTTATTATACTTAAAAGCTTATTCATTATTTAACTCATGGGATGTGTAGACAAATAGTTTTCATCAAGTAAGAGTTTTCTGTTATTTCTTTGAGTATTGTTGTCCTCTTCTTTCCTCTTCTTCCATGACTTATGTTGTATGTATGTTAGTATCATAAAAGTGTCTTAACTTCTGTTCATTTTTATTTATTCCTTTTTCTTTCTGTTTCTCAGATTATATTTTCAGTTGACCTGTCTTCTAAATTGCCAGTTTTTCTCCCTTCTGAATTCAGTTGTCATACTTTTCAATTCTGAATTTTTGGTTCATTTAGAAATATATTCTATTTGTTTATTGATGGCTATTATTTTGTTTATTCTTAATTTCTTTTATTTCCATGACTTGTTTATAGTTCTGTTTTTCTTTGCCTGACTTGTGACTTTATCATCTTCAACTGAATGTTTTGAGTTTTATAATGTAACTGTTGAATAATAAATAAATCCTGATTTAGATAACAAGAGGCCTTATTCAAAGAGACTAATAGAGAGTACAGTATGGAATGGTACATTCTGATACTGATTTCAGAAATTCAAAAATGTCTCAGAATCAGACAGTGACTTATTGAGAAAGGTAAGTAGGTTAATAGAAACTTTAGGTGAAATCAGACAAGTAAAGGAGAGTAAAAGAGAGTGAGCAGAGAGCATAATTGGCGTGGTTGATGAGAGTTGTGTCTCAGCTGATTCTTAGATTCTTTGAATGAGTTGTTAATAGACATACTTTGCATTTTTCTGTCTTAATCATGGATAAGCCAGTATCTAGAGGTCTGGGAAGAAAAAACCTTGCCCTTGGAGACAGAAGTTCCAGTTTAGACAAACCAGTGAATAAGAAATGTGCAAATGTGAACCCTATATTCTGGAAATCTTATTCTTCCTATATTCCTAGAGTTTGTTGTTGATTCTTCTGAGTTGTAAATGTTTGTTTAGTAATTTTTTTTTTCCTGGTTCATATGGTGAGCTGTTTCATAAAGATCATATTGTTTCTCCTGTGTTGTCTTTAAAGTTTTTTGTGGTAGTTCAGAAGACAGCCAGAAATTTGAAAGAGATTTCCTCAAAAGCATGAACAACAAAAATAATGAAAAGTACACTCTGAGTTTTTGCAAATTGACTTTGTTTAGGAAACTTGTTTAACTCTTAGGCAAACTCAGCCTAAACATGTACCTCCTTGCACACAGCCAGATTAAAAAAGTATATGGTCTTCTGAAGTCTTTTCTGAATAGGTATCCTGCCCTGGACATGCATGTGGCCTTTTAGATTCTGTGGTATACCTGGGGGCAATTCAGATCCATTATTCTTCCATATTTCTTCTTTACCAGCCTCCTTTATCAGTTTGTCTGTTGCTTCCCTTGTCATTTGTTCCTTAGCCCACATAGCTGTGACTGTTTCAGCATTCAATACCAAGAGGTTACACCAATCCTGGCAATGTAAAAGCTTAATCTTGAGCTCCTCTTGGATATCTGTCATATAGCCAATTATCAGAACTCTTAAGAACAAGTTCTCTTACCCACTGTTCCTCCAGTGTTCCATACCAGATATGCTAACCATTTCCAGAGTAGGGATTAGGGAACTGTAGGCATGTAGAATAAAAAATTACAATATTCCTTAAGTAAAATACAGCACCTTCTCTCCTAGTTAAGCTTTCTTCTCGTTGTTGGTTTTGTTTTCTAGTTTCAAGACAGTTTGAACAATTTTTGCCAGTGTAATCGTTGTGTAGTGTAGAAGTGGTGGTTCGGAGGTCCTTCCCTCACCATTTTCTTAAAAAAAAAAAAAAATTTTTTTTTTTTCTTATGGTATAATCAGTGTACAATGTAATGTAAGTTTCTGGTTATGACATATTGATTCAGAATTTTTAAAAGGTTATTCTTGTAGCTTATTTATTGTACACCTAAGTAGTTTGTACCTCTTAATCCTCCTGCTGTATCTTGCCTATTCCCTTTTTGCTCTCTCCACAGGTAACCTCTAGTTTGTTCTCTGCATCTGTGAGTCTGCTTCTTCTTTGTTTTATTCACTAGTTTTAATTCTAGATTCAACATATAAATGACACTTACGTTTTTCTCTGATTCATTTCACTTAGCATAAGTTCATCAGTATTGCAGACGGCAAAATTTCATTCATTTTTAGGTCTGAATAGTATTTCATTCAGAGAAGGCAATGGCAACCCACTCCAGTACTCTTGCCTGGAAAATCCCATGGATGGAAGGGCCTGGTGGGCTGCAGTCCATGGGTTTGCTAGGAGTCGGACACGACTGAGCGACTTCAGTTTATTTTTTCACTTTCATGCGTTGGGGAGGGAAATGGCAACCCACCCCAGTGTTAGGAAATGGAAACCCACTCCAGTGTTCTTGCCTGGAGAATCCCAGAGATGGGGGAGCCTGGTGGGCTGCTGTCTATGGGGTCGCACAGAGTTGGACACGACTGAAGTGGCTTAGCAGCAGCAGCAGTATTTCATTGTGTATGTATGTGTCACATCTTCTTTATCCACTCATTTGTTGATGGATACTAGGGTTGCTTCAGTATCCTGGCAGCTGTCCATAATGCTATGAAGATTGAGGTGCATGTATATTTTTGAATTCATGTTTTTAGTTTTTTCGAATATATACTCAGGATTTGAATTCTTGATTCATATGAATCGTATAGTTTGTCGAGAAACATCCAGACCATTTCGTACAGTGGCTGCACCCGTTTACATGCCCACCAACAATGTAAGAGAGGTTCCTTTTCTGTACATTCATTATTTGTGAACTTTCTGATGATAGTATTCTGGCAGGTGTGATGGAATATTTCACTGTGGTTTTGATTTTCATTTCCTTTTCGGTGGTGCTGAGCATCTTTTCATGTTATCTGTTTGCCATCTTTAGGAAATTGTATATTCATGTCTTCTGGCCATCTTTTGCTGGGTTGTTTTACCACAACTAATAAGTGTGGCCAGACAGTTGAGACTCCTGAAGCCATCCGTTGATCATTTCAGCTGATGTTGTGAAGAGATTTTCTTCTGTCTTTTATTAGTGAATGACTCCCATTGGGGTGATAACTACCTGTAGTGTAGCCATAAGCCAGGAATCAACTGCTCCTGCAGTGAGTTTCATCAGGAAACCAAAGTAACATCATTTTGGAGAGCATTTTGTATTTTTCTGATAGTCCCTTGGCTTCCTGATGAAACAGTTGATAATCTCTTATGATGTTTCCTAATGTGGAAGAGTTTTTCTATAGGAATGTAAGTTCATTACTGGCTTGCATCTGAGAATGGGCACACATGGTACCTTTGGGAACAAAGTATGGATTGTGATTGTCGAGGTTCCTAAAGTGAAACTTACATTCATGTTTTCCAGTGGGCACAGATTTAAAGTGATTTGCAGTATGGCTCCCTAGCTAACTGTTAACCCTAGGATTTGCAGGTGACTAACTGATTCACATCCTTCTTATTTAAAGACCTACCTAAGGCTACATAGTCCAACTTATCCTGTCTATGTCTGACACCAGCTGGATGGTGTTTGTCTATCCTTGAAATGACTTAGCAGTGTCTAGAGAAGTGAGGGTCAGGGAGATATAAGGTGATGATGATAAGCATTTTGTTTAGGAAATACAGGATCTAGGATTTTCACTGCTCTTTCCATTTGAGTGATAGATTGTCATCTGAGCAATCTGGCTGGAAGGGAGAGTCACCACTCTTAATTCCAAAATTTAGGAGAGCTACACAAAAGTACATCTTTTTTTGTGATGAAGACTTTGGGGGCAGTTTTTAAATGCATTGGATGGTTAATGTTAGATTTGTTAATAAAGTCTATATTCCCAGTAGCTATCATTTCAGTTTTTGTCCAGTTGTTTACCTACTCATGACAGTTTCTTTTCCCACAAAGGCTAGGTACTAGAGGAGGGGACTTTTGTAAACCTTGCAGAGATCCATTATGTCCTCCTCTTTGACTTGCGTAGGTCACCATAGGGAGATTCCTTAGGCAGTGTACTTGATAGTGGTCATTATCCATTTGATTCACAGGTACACAACCGTTTTAGTCTCGCAAGACAGTCCAGTAGCTGCAACCAAGTATGAATCAGTTTGGGTAGAGTATGCCACTTGAGCTCACATGATTATGCTGTTGGGAGAAAGAAAGAAGCAGCAGCCTAAAAGTAACAAAGATTCTTTGAATTTCTTTCACACTCAGTGCTGATTTTTTAAAAGCAGATTTATGTAACTTAGCACCTCTTTTGTCCCAATCAGTGGCTCAGCTTGCTTTCCACAGTGTAAGATAAATGTTAGGGAGTTAACATCAGAATTTGCATCAATTTTTGAGAAGGAATCCTAATGCCCTGTAATTCCAGATGCCTATGGATGACAGGGAGTGTGGATGAAATGGCAGAGGTACCTTGACTATCACCCCATGTTGGTGGCTTTTGTGCTAAAATGTGTACCAGTTTTGTTTCAGGAATGGGGACTCCTTCCAGAGCCTGCAAGTGGGCTCTTGTCTAATGCTTGGAAATGAATTGTCCGAGGAGACACACATTCTGACAAAGCAAGAGATTTTACTGGGAAGGGGAGTCTGGGCAGAAAGCAGTAGGGTAAGGGAACCCAGGAGAACTGCTCTGCCACATGGCTTGCAGTGTCTGATTTTATGGTAATGGGATTAGTTTTTGGGTTGTCTTTGGCCAGTCATTCTGACTCAGAGTCCTGGTACTCAGCAAAAATAGATGCCAGAAACAAGGACTCTCGGAGGTGGTCAGACATGTGGGGTCTCCTTTTGACCTTTTCCCAAATTCTTCCATTGGTGGTGGCTTATAGTTGCATGTTCCTTATCAGGACCGTCTGTTGTAAAATAACTCATGCAAATGATTACTCTGGTGCCTAGCCAGAGTGGGTGGTTTCAGTTGGTGTGCTTAACAGTGTCAGACTGCAGATTATCTAAGAGTCTAACCACGTAACTGTTCATGGGGTTGTCAGTACTTTGGCCACCTGATGCAAAAAACTGACTGATTGGAAAGGACATGATGCTGGGAAAGATAGATAGCAGGAGGAGAAGGGGACGACAGAGGATAAGATGGTTGGATGGCATCACCAACTTGATGGGCATGAGTTTGAGCAAGCTTGGGAGTTGGTGATGGACAGGGAAGCCTGGCATCGGGCAGTCCTTAGGGTCGGAGAGTTGGACATGACTGAGCGGACCACATGACAGATCATTTTAAAGGTTGTAGTGATGTAACCAAAGTCAAGTAATTGGTGTGGCACATCAATCCCATGACCCGAAAAGAACTATGGGTCACCCATGACCAATAGATCTAAGGAGCCTTAAAAGTTGGATGCATTTAAGAATTTCAGAATAAAGGGAATCAAGGCCCTGTGTGTCATGGCTTTCCCAGTCTGGAGACAAGTGGGTCAGCTTTTTGTGTGTATCACAATTCTAACAGGCAGAGGGAGCCTTTGCATTAGGAACAAATCCTTTACTTGGTGCACATAGCCACACTCAGTACAGACTACAGGCCAGCCAGCAATCATAGCCATTTGGGCAGTGCAGTCTTGATCAGTAGTTTTGTTTTAGTCAGCATAAACATCTATGTGAGTAATCCACGTGATTCTTTTAGTAGCTGTGATTTATTACTCCAGTTTGTGGTAACCAAAAATGGAGTTCTTTTATATGCCTGTTCAGGTATTCCCCAGAGAAGGCAGTGGCACCCCAGTCCAGTACTTTTGCCTAGAAAAATCCCATGGACAGAGGGGCCTGGTGGGCTGCAGTCCATGGGGTCATGAAGAGTCGGACACGACTGAGTGACTTCACTTTCACTTTTCACTTTCATGCTTTGGAGAAGGAAATGGCAACCCACTCCAGTGTTCTTGCCTGGAGAATCCCAGGGACAGGGAAGCCTGGTGGGCCGCCGTCTATGGGGTCACACAGAGTTGGACACGACTGAAGCGACTTAGCAGCAGTAGCAGCAGGTATTCCCAGTGAATTTAAGGTTCTTGGCTCATTGCAAAAAGAGTTTGGAGACAAGACATGGAGGTTAAAAAAGTAAAATGAGAATTTATTTAAGCAGAAGTATGCTCTCAGAGCACTTTTCCACTAACTCAGCAGGTAAAGAAACCACCTGGCAATGCAGGAGACTTAAGAGATTCAGGTTTGATCCCTGGGTTGGGAAGATCCCTGGAGGCAACCCACTCCAGTATTCTTGCCTAAAAAATCTCAGGGATGAAGGAGCCTGGTGGGCTATAGTCCATAGTGTTGCAAAGAGTTGAATATGACTGAAGCAGCATAGAAGGCATGCTCTTGGAGGGAGACTAGGCAGATAGGTGAGGAAGTGTTACTCTGGGTTTCTTCAGCAAGTCAGCTATGACGAGCATACAAATGAAGGTGCAGAATATTCACAGGGGAAGGAGGAGTTTGAGGGTCTGTATTCCCTGATTTTCAACTCAGCTCCAGTTTCCTGAGGGGGAGGAGGGATTGTTGTCTGTATTTAGCTTATATCAGAAGTGTCATGGAGTTGGTGTGTGATGAGTGCTTCTTTTCTGCAAGGCTGATTTTATTGTAGTGAAAGCATTATGAGCAACATGTTACATTTGAATGCAGGAGATTCCTGCCATTTCCCAACCTTTCTTTGCTATTGGGACACTTACCATCTAAACTGTATGATTTCCTGTCAGTCTGGACATTCTTGCTTTTTTCTGACCATGGACCCCTGCTTCATTTGTAATGGATATAGGTATAGGCATTTGTACTGGTCTTAGATATATAAGCAACATCTAGTCAGCTTGAAGCTGATTGGTCGAGCTTCCTTGATGGACTGTGAACCCTGCCTCAAGCCTCTTCAGTTGAATTCAGAAACTTCTTATCCCTGCAGAACTCAATGGGACAGTGAGTGATTTGAGTAGCTGTTTCCAAAGAGCCATAAAATTTTGAGTTGGGTTGCTCTTTTCTCCATAGTGCCCCAGCTTACTTGGATGGGTTTCATGTAGGGGTTGGAGAGAATCTGTCCCTGACCCTAGGCACCTTTCTGTGCAAGATAGCTAAAGTCAAGAGTATTGCAGGAAGAGAGACCCGTTCTTAGGGCCTGAGGGTGGGCTCTTGTCTGATACTTAGAAATGTATTGTCTGAGGAGAAACTCTTGCTGACAAAGCAAGAGACTTTATTGGTTTGGGGCACCCAGATGGAGAGCAACAGGTAAGGGATCCCAGGAGTACCATGTGGGTCGCAGTCTCAGGTTTTATGGTGATGGGGTTAGTTTCCAGTTTGTCTTTGGCCAGTTATTCTGACTCAGAATCCTTCCTGGTGGTGCACACATTGCTGAGCCAAAATGGCTGCCAGCAGAGAATCTGGGAGGTGGTAGGAAATGTGACGTCTTTTTTTGATCTTTCTCGAACTGTTCTGGTTAGTGATGGCTTATTATTCCCTGTTTGTTACCAGAACGTCCTGTCATAAAATAACTAGTGTAAATGGTTTCTATGGTGCCTGACCAGGGTGGGTGGTATCAGTCAGTGTGCTTCGTTTAAGAAAGGGACACCCAGGTACCCAGGGAGAAATCAGTGGATGTGAAGAAAGATAGTTTCACATCAGTACACAAGACATGTTTGCTCTTGTACTTTTGGGCAGCTTAGAGTACTCAGCCAGGGTCTTTATAGTTTGGCCTTAGCCTTTTCTTCTGCTTGAAGGTCAGACTGAAGGCCAAGCAGAGATAGTAAGGTAACTCTAACGTGGGACCTGTGAAATACCTATGTTCATCTCCTTTCCCAGCTTTTCTCTGTGCAGATTTTCCTGTCTTGTTGCTTTTTCCTGGTCTTTGTCTCATTCGCAGGCTGCTGAGGTCAGTACTTGGGCCTTGCTGTCCCCCAAAGCTTCCCTAGTGTTGATATTTTAAGAAGTAGGGCCCCAAAAGTGGGCTCTTGTGTAAACACTTGGGAAAGAATTGTCTGAGGACACATGTGCTGACAAAGCAAGAGACTCCTGGAAAAGTGCACTGGGGCAGAGAACCTAGAAGAACTGTTGAGCCATTTGGCTTGTGGCTCACAGTCTTAGGTTTTATGGTGATGGGATTAGTTTCTGGGTTGTCTTTGGCCAATCATTCTGACTCAGAGTCCTTCCTGGTGGCACATGCATTGCGCAGCACACGCATCCAGCCAAGATGGATGCTAACCAGAGGGATTCTGGGAAGTGGTCGGACATGTGGTATTCTCTTTTGATCTTTTCTGGACTCTTCTGGTTGGTGGTGGCTTATTAGTTAGGTGTTCTTTGCCAGGACCTTCTGTCCTAAAATAGCTCATGCAAATGGTTACTAGGGAGACTGGCCAGGATGGGTGATTTCAGTCAGCGTGCATCTCCTAACATTGAGATTATGCTTCCAAGGGGTAAACAGAGGCAGACACCTATACAGGTTTCTTAGGGAACTGCCTGAAAGGTTGAAAGAGACCACATCCTACGAAAATAATGTCTGCATTGTTCCCACTGGCACTGGTAGCATCACTGAGAGCATGGGCTGCTGTTCTTATAGTCACTGCTGACCACGAATATGGAGAATGGCAGAGAGAACTTTAAAATTACATGGTGATCTCCAACTTTTATGTACTAATAAGTAAGCCTTCCATTTGGGTTGTTAATTTAATTTTCTTCTGTAGGCTTTTAGGAGATTCCAGAGTTCTGCAGAAGTTGATTCTGATATATTCTGCCAGCATATTTATTACTTAGAAGGTCAGAGCTTAGGATTTTTTTCTGTTCCGCGATTACAGTAGTCCCTTCTTCTCCCTTTTTCTCCTTTGATTCTAACAAGCACTGTCTTTTTGTAAACCACTGTGAAAGGGGGTAAAAAACTGTTAAGATCATCTGCCAATTGATTGTACCATGTACACAAAGTAAAAACTACATTTAAACATGGGCAAAGCAGGGAATTCTCTGGTCGTCCAGTAGTTAAAATTGCACAGTTCCACTGCAGGGGGCTTTGATCCTTGATGCATTGGGAAGCTAAGATACAGCATACCACTTGGTGCAGCTGGAAAAAAAAAAAAAAACTACGTTTGAGTCCACTCTTAAGAAAATGAGCAAAGTGGGGTGGAAAACAGTGGTGTGCAGCCTTGTTTTCCTCTCTTGATTACATTTGGTTTAACTCCTTCCTCCATATTTTTTTTTTTTTTTTCTGCTCTTTTCCTCTAGCTTATGGAGAATCACAATGGAAGAATCTAGAATTTGCCGAGTAGGAGTAAAACCAGATATGTTGCATCACTGTCAATCAAATGATATTCCTCAGTATAATGACTCAAATTATGGTAGCACATCTAACAAGCATTCAGTGGAAGAGGATGAAAGCAGTAACATTACAACAAAGAGCAGGGATTTACTGAGCCCAGTGTACTGCACACAAGAGTCAAGAGAGGAACCTCCAGGGCCAGGAGCTGGAACAGATCCCTCTGGTGGTCAACAAGATTCAGAGTGCCACAGAAACAAAGAAAAAATCTTAGGTAATAATTTCTGCTCAGGAGTTGAACATTTTCACATGGTGCTTGTTAAACTTATATTTTCTGCAGCACTAGTAATGGTGGAACATGACCAGTTTTGAGATGGATGTTTAGCTAATACACTTAGTTTCTTTGGCCAGGTCAGTGTGCTTCACTCCGACAATTACATGCAGGAGGTGAAAATAGCAGAGTAGAAAGCACAATTCTGGATGCCTTTGTTCGTTCTCTCTAAAGATTGTTTTCCCGAAAAAATATTTGTGGCCAGTTTGAAAGAAGTAGTATTTGATTTGCCTTGTTGCTTAATTATTCAAAGTAATGTAATAATTACTATGAAAGTTGTATATTGGTCAACTTATTAGAGAATATCCACTAAAACTTGGAAATGATATGTTATTTTGCAGCTTAGAAAGTGCATTACTAGTTTTAGGGTTTGTCCTATAACTGCTCAATTTGACAGTTAGGATTAACAATGTGATATGTTAAATTTCATGAATGAAATCTGAAGCCCTTACTTCATCTTACTGGTTGCTCTTCAATTTTTCATTCCTGTTGTACCTAATATTTACCTTTTAATGATTTGTGCATAACATTATAATTTGAAATTCTCTTTCTTAATCCACCTTCTAATATTTTTGAAGACTTTAAAATTTATATGAATATGCAGAGTATTTATAATTCCTTGAAAACAAGACAGATATCTGCAGAATCAATGATCCTAACACTTGTGCATAAAATACAACTTCAGATAGAAATCATTTAAATAGTTTAAAATTTAAATTATTCATAAATGTGAATTATACGTTACTGTTATGTGTGCACATTGAAACAGTTCCTTTTTTTTTTAATTTTATCTTGAACTGAAGGGAAAAAGCTTTCAGTACTAAAATCTTACCTGAATAAGATAGTCAGCTTTTTGAAGTTATCTATTCTTCCTCTCTCCTACCCCTATACTAGTCTGTAAAGTATATGAAATATCAACTTTAGATTAAATACTAAAGAATTAGATGAATGCCATTCTCTTTGAGGAAATGCTTTACATACAAGGCTGAACAGTTTAGAAAATAAAAAGTTTTCTATCCTCAGGGTAAGAAATAGAATATTATTTCTAACTTTAAAGCATCATTTGGCTCCACCTATCTTAGTCACCTGTTTCCTCTGCTAAAGTTGTTAAGGCACTTTTGAAGAATTCTCGTTTTTGCTGTTTAAGTGATTAGTATCTAAGAGGTAGCAGTGTTGGTAAGTATAGAAATGTGGATGATGGTGAGGCTAATACTTCATTTTGAAAATAGCATCTTTAGTAGGTGAATCTTTGTCTCTATTTATAGCCTTAAGTTATAAATATAAGTTTTATGTAGAATTTACAGACTGAATTAATGTCATCCTTCTGCTACCTTTTTTCTTTTATAAATCATTAGGAAAAGAAGTGTTGTTATTGATGCAAGCCTTAAACACTCTTTCAACTCCAGAGGAGAAGCTGGCAGCTCTGTGTAAGAAATATGCTGATCTTGTGAGTATTAAGGGAGTGAGGCCCATATATAGCATAGCAAAATGTATGTATTTGCTTGATAAACTTTGAAAATGTAGTTTTGATATGGTTTTATGTTTAAAACTATATTATAGAATTGAGGGGAAGAATAAAATTTCTTGGGAGTTATGCTGATTGTATTATGATATACAATTTAGAATATTATAATGCTTTTTGAGATGTATCCTGAAAGTCAGTCAGCCTTGGCATTTCCAGACTAGCTTTTTTTGTTTGTATGTGTAATGCCTCTCAGTTGAAATAGACTAGTTTTTTTTGGTTAAATTCAGGAATTCTAGACACAGAAGGAATGTTAAAGATAAAGGCTTTTGTCATTTTGATTGAATTTTTTAGTTACATGACATTACTACATTTTAAGAAATATTTACTGAGAATCTACTGTTTGCTAGGTTGTGTTCCTTTTTCTTTCTTCCAAAGAAGTTCACTCATGGGGTGTTTCTTCTAATTACGTTTTTTCAACTAGCACTCTTTTCCTAGAATTATGGAAGCACTCTCAACATGGAAGCCTTGGTAGCCTCTTAAAATTTAAGAATGAAAAAGGCCTAGAACCTTTTAAGAATAGTAGTGAGACATTTTTGAAATAGTTGGTTCTAATGTAAATGCTAAAATTATTGCATTTTTGAAGCACTTAGTGAATTATCACTGATAAACTATGCATTTTAATCTGTCATTACAACCAACTATTCCGTATCATCCTGTGTTTTGTCAGTAAGGACAGAGCTGAAACAAATCTTGTTACTGTGTATTTAAGTGCCACATCTGTATTTGATTTAGCAGCCTGACACCCTCTGATAATGTGAGAAGTGGAAATGTCCAGGAATCAAAGAATATGAAGTGCTGTCCAAACCAAAGATTCTGGCAGTCACTGTTGTTGCATTGCTGGCCTCAGAAGGAAAGTTTCCATTGGATATCAAAATCTTATGGTACAGTGAATGATAGAAGTCAAGAAAGAAATGGTAGAAGAATAAGCCAGGGACGAAGGGAAAAAAAAGAAAACAGCAGGAATAGTTTATGTTGACTTACTGATGTGACAGCAGCAGCCAGCCATGAAAGGATTAGGGACGAAAGAGCAAATTGAGTAGCATAGTGAGCTAGGCCAGTCCTTCTTAACATCACACACGTCACCCAGGTATCTTGTCAAATTCTCAGTGCTGAGTTAATAGATGTAAAAGACATTTTACTGTAGATTTTAAGTGGAGATGGAGAAGATCATTAAGATAGATTGCATTCTAACAGGTTCCCAGTTGGTGGTCAATCAAGTTATTTATTTATGTAGATATTTTCTGGAAGTGGAAGGATATGGCAAGTAAGAGTTACTGCATTAATTTGCAGAAGTGACACATTGGAGACTTGTCCAAGGAATATCTTCTCTATGATGTTGTTTTATACTTGTGGAGATCAGTAGTTCTTATGAATAATAAAAAGTAAATATATTTTGGGTTTAAAAATATGTTCAAAAGCTGCTTCTTAAAAAACTTATTTTCTAAGTACTTGAACCACCTTTGGAATATAACATCATTGTCCCATTGAGGGATAGGAGAGGCTGAGTCAAACTCTATCCCCACAGTGGTGAGCTACAAGCAAAGGGGAACTAGAAAAGCTGGATCTAGGGTTTGAACCCAACATCATCAGTACCTAGCTTTTAAACCTGAGAGAATAACCCCAAAATCAGAGTTTGAAAAACAACAGGGGTATTGCACTCATGTGACCCAAAGGGCTGTTGTAAACTGAGAAATGTCTCTTAAAGGGCTCCTGCACAGACTCACTCTTGCCATGGCTGAGGCCAGATGTAGGTGTTTAGAAAGCACCCTGACTTTATGTGAAAGCTATTTGTTTGCTAATCTTAGAAGGTGAGCCTGAAGAGTATGGGCTGGTTTTGATGGATACTTTTGTTAATTTTTTAATCTCTGGACATTTATCTTCAAGGGAGGGTGCCATTTTTGTACTCTATAAATCTTCCTAAAGCCAGTGGGAGGCATTTATTTTCAGGCTTTCCTTCTGTCACATTCTATAGTACCAGTGCCTATAGTACCTATACCTATACCAGTACCAGTACCTGTAGTACGTCCCGCTACCGAGGGAAACGTTTTACATGTCTGGTGCACTGGTTTTGCAGCTGCCACTCAGGGGATTCTGTCTGACCACTTGGCCTTAAAGGCTAAAGTCTTGCATTCCTGGGTCTTGCAGGACTGTAACTGACAGTTGGAAAGACAGCTCTTAGCAGCCTACCACTTGCAGGGCACTGCACAGACAGCAGACTGAAACAAACCCTTAATCTTTCCAAGAAAGAGGAAATTCTTGGAAAGTCTTGTCTTTGCTTGTCCAGGAGCTTTTTTAGCTTGAGGGCCAGGCTTCTATTGTAGCGTACCTGTGTAGTTGTTCTCAGGGAGCAGAAACTAGAAGACAGGAACTTTGCGTACTCCATCTGCTTTGCATCAGCATGCTGCTGTCTTCCACAAAGGTCCAGATCTAGTGCCTCAGTATTTTTATCCTCTGACAGGTTGCAACTACATTGCTTGGTTCTGGGGACCACACTGGTGGCCAGTGGGTCACATAGGACTGTAGTAATCACCAAAAAGTTTTTAAACAACTACTGCCTCAGAGCACAACAAGAGGTGAGGAAACAGAGTTTAGGTCTTTCTGTGAAAGAAGCTGATGAGCTTTTATTCATAGCTGTGGCCTGAGGGCATACATCTGAATAGACACACATTAAAGGCTAACTAAAACCTTTCAGAGACCTTGGTAGGCGTGTCTTTTCTTTGTGCTTTCCCTCTGATGCTCCAAAATGCTAGATTCTGTGAGGATAGAGTTCTTACGTGTGTCTGATACACTGGTTTTGTTTTTTTTTTTTTTTGGCTATTGCATGTGGAACCTCCCCCGTGAAGTCCTGGCTCTTTCCCAGGGAGGCTAGTGTACCTGGGCCCCATGGGACACCAAGAGTCAGAGGCAGCTGGCTGCTGCACCCACAGTACTGCAACAGCACACTGAAACAGGTTCCTTTTTCTGTGAAAGATGCTGTTAGCTTGTCTTAGAACTTTGGTCCAAGGGTGGACTTTTGGTTTTGCCCACCTCTAGAGACCTACAGAATTGTTCCCTGGGAAAACAGGCTGAAGAATGCTGTCGTTGCCCTCTTATCAGTGCCTCTCTACATCTTTCCAGTATCTCCAGGAAGGTGCTTATCCTCTCTTATGGAGGCCTGAGTTTTACAACTGTTACCAAGGGGACACAGGCAGATGGCCTGTCTGAGTGGCCGGCACAGCATAGCTCACCAGTGTACAGGACTGTGCATGTTTGCCTTCTTTGAAAGCTGCTGCCTTTCAGGGGTCAGACTTGCAATCAGCCTGAATTTCGGTGATGGTGAGATCTCTGCCTACCCTTTTTGGGACAGTGACTGGTCTTGCAACACACTCAACGACTGGAAACAATTTAAAGTAATCTTCTTGGACAGCAATTATCAAAGTTTGGCCAGCCTGAATGATAGGATTCATCTCCTAAAGGAGGCCACTCCTCCAAGTGGGGAGCATTGGCTGTTTTGTGTGTATGTTCACGTGTACACATGTATGTATGTATATAAGCAAACATAGACTCTAAGCAACATGAGTAGAAGAAATGTTTGTGAAACAGTAAAATAAAACCTTGGAGAAAAACATAATCAGTGATAATGGAGAATGGAGATGGGTAATCTTCCTGTAAGGGTTCAAAGTAATCATAGGAGAGATGCCCACTGAGCTCAGAGACAGGTGTGTGAACACAGTCAGAACTTCAGCAAAGACTGGAGAGATCAGAATCACATAACTGAAAACCTAAAAACACTGAGAACACACTAAAGCAATTCAGTGGCACAGTAGCTGGTATGAAAGAAAGGCCAGTGAACTCTAAGCAAGGGCTGTGGAATTCCCCCAAGCAGAGAAGCAAAGGAGAAAAAGAAAATGCAAAAAGTGGAGGCAACTTTAGGGATATGTAGGACAATATCAAGTAGATTAATGGTCTCCTTATCAGGGTCCCAAATACAGAACACTTTGGCAAAGAATGATTGTAATTTTCTTAACCTAAGAAAGGAAATGCATCCAACTCCAAAAAAACGCACAGAATTCCAAATAAGATGTATTCAAGGGAACCCGCAGCAAGACACAGTGTAATTAAAATGTCAAAAGTTAAAGACAGCAGAAGTTAAACACTTAGGGAAGCAAGAGAAAAATAACTCATAGGCAATCAGATGTTTGAGTACAAACTGTAGCTAAGAAGAGAGTGGTGCAATATAGTCAAAGTGCTGAAAGAAAAAAAATTGCAACCAAGGAATCTCTATTTGGTAGTAAAGGATTTGAGAGAAAGAAAAAGAAAAAATTTTGCATGCAAACAATTCTACAGGAGCTCAGTACCACTAAGCCAGTCTTAATAGAAATGTTAGAGGGATTTCTTTAGGTTAAAAAGAAAGAGCACTATTATAAACAGGAATACATATGAAATTAATTCTATTCAAGCATTTGAGACCAAAAATCAATAAGAAAACATCAGCCTTCAACAACATATCCAACTGCATAGATTTATCACAATTATATAGAACATTCCATGAAAGAAACAGCAGAATCACACATTCTTCTGAAGAAAGCATGGCACATTCTGGAGAAGAGAGGTTTTTTTTTTAGGCCACAAAACAAGACTTAATGAATATATAAAATTCAAATGTATCAATCAGGTTTCAGGTATAAAAGTAGGAAATCAATTACGAGAAAAAACCAAGAAAGTTCACAGATGTGTGAAATCAAAACATAGTGAACTGTCAGTGGATCAGTGAAGAAGTCAAAAGAGAAGTCTAAACAAGAACAACCAAGAGAAAATGAGAACATAACCTAAGAGATTTATGGGTGCAGCAAAAGCAGTTAAGAGGTAGGTTCTTGGTAATAAAATGCCTAACTCCAGAAATAATCTAACTTTACACCCCAAGAAACTAGACAAAGTAGACTAATGAAACCCAAAGTTGTGAAAAGAAGTAACAAAAATTGGAACAAAAACAAATTGAACAGACTCAGAAGACCATAAAAGACATGAATAAAATTAAGCTTTTATTTAAAAAAAAAAAAGATGAGCAAGTCGTCAAATCTTTGGCTAGACTCATCAAAAAAAGGAGAGGACTTGAAATCAGAAGTGATAATGGAGACAACGTAACTAACATTACAGAAATACCAAGGATTTTAAGAGCTGTTGTCTTCTGAAAACAAAAATGCTAAAACTAAAAGTTGACAACTATGTTAAATTTTACGGACTTTCTGAGGACAATACCCTGCAGGATTGTCTCTCAAGTACTGCTGAGGGACTGCTTCTAAGAGCTGTACGGGTGGAGCCAGGATGTATAGCTATGAGTTTTATAGCAAAAAACCCCTAAAAAACCCAGGTAGTTAAAACATAATAAGATTCCAGTTCGTTAGAGAAAATCATGCATCTCAAGTGAATGAATTTAGCACTTTTCTATCTTTGGGAATAGACGCGAACCTGGGCTGATTGAAATCATTCCTTTGTTAGGTACCTTAGCTATCTAGGATCACTATTCTGTGGTCTATTTCACAGTCACCTCAGGGTTCATTTTCAGAGGTGGCTGTCGTGGCTTATGACTTGATGGCTTTTGTTTACTGATTTGGCTGGCAGCATTCTTAGTCCATACCATTATAACCAGTTATGTGTTAGTAAATTGGGTAGTTTAGAGGAAATGGATAAATTCCTAGAAACGTACCAGCAAACGAATAGGATCATGAGGGAACAGAAAATTGAACATACCAAGAACTGCTGCTGCTGCTGCTGCTAAGTCGCTTCAGTTGTGTCTGATTCAGTGCGACTGTAGATGCCAGCCTACCAGGCTCCTCCATCCTTGGGGTTCTCCAGGCAAGAACGCTGGACTGGGTTGCCATTGCCTTCTCCAACCAAGAACTAGTAAGAAGATTAAATCAGTAATCAGAATACCTTCCTACAAACAAAAGTCAATGACAAAACAGCTTTATTTGTCAATTCTACCAGCCAGAGAAGATTTAATACTTGTCTTTCAAACTCTTCAAGAAAAAGTTGTAAAGGATGGAACTTTTTTTTTTAAAGCCAGGTCTGTAGATACTGATGTTTTTTGGTATATTTTTTATTGTTTTGCTTATTTGATTTTTGACTTAGTCTTCCTTGTTGTATATGGATTTTCTCTAGCTTCCACATACTCTCTAGTTGCCCTGCACAGCCTTCTCATTGCAGTGGCTCCCTGTGTTGCAGAATAGGGACTCTGGGGCAGAAGAGCTATAGTAGTGCCACATGTGGGGTCACTGCTGTTGTTGTGGAGGATGGGCTTAGTTGTCCCGAGGCATGTGGATTCCTCCTGGACAAGGGATTGATCATGTTTGCCCTGCAGGTAGATTCTTAATAACTAGAGCACTAGGGACTTCACAAGGATGGAACACTTCATAACTAATTTTCTTAACTATATTCAGAGTATATCATGAAATACCAGGCTGGATGAATCCCAAGCTGGAGTGCAGATATGCAGATGACATCACCCAAATATTAGAAAGTGAAGAGGAACTAAAGAGCCTCTTGATGAAGGTGAAAGATGACAGCGAAAAAGCTGGTTAAAACCCAGCATTCAAAAGCACAAAACTGGTGGCATCTGGTCCCATTACTTTATGGCAAATATGATGGGGAAAAAGTGGACACAGTGATAGACTTTATTTTCTTGGGTTTCAAAATAACTGCGGATGGAGACTGCAGCCATGGAATTAAAAGATGCTTGCTTCTGTGAAGAAAAGCTATGACAAATCTAGACAGCATATTAAAAAGCAGACATATTACTTTGCCAAAAAAGTCCATCTAGTCAAAGCTATGGTTTTTCCAGTAGTCATGTATGGATGTGAGAGTTGGACCACAAAGAAGGGTGAAGAATTGATGTTTGTGAACTGTGGTGTTGGAAAAGACTCTTGAGAGTCACTTGGACAGCACAGAGACCTAACCAGTCAATTGTAATCAGTCCTGAATATTCATGGAAAGCACTGATGCTGAAACTAAAGCTGCAGTACTTAGGCCAGCTGATGTAAAGAGCCGACCTACTGGAAAAGACCATGATGCTGGGAAAGATTGAATGCAGGAGGAGCAGGGAGTGCCAGAGGGTGAGATGATTGAATGGCGTCATCATCTCAGTGGATACAAGTTAGAGCAAATTACTGGAACTGGTGAAGGTCAGAGAAGCCTGCTGTGTAGCAGTCCATGGGTTTGCAAAGAGTCAGACACAACTTGGTGACTGAACAGCAAGCAGCACTGCTTTGTTGCCCAAACCTCACAAGACCACAAGAAAAACAAAACTACAAGTTGGAAATTTAGAAACTTTTCCTATACAGTAGGAGTAGATGAGGATGCACATTCTCATCACTTACTCAGAACAGTACTCAGAGTCCTAGCCAGGGGTATTAGGCAAGAAAGAGAAGCAGAATGCAGAAATATTGGAAAATAACCCCGGTAAAACTCACTATTTGCAAATGACATTATAATTAGATTGTACAGAATACACTAAAATCCACTACCATAAAACAAAAAAGGAAACCTCTTAGAACTAACTGAACAATTCAATAAGGTACTAGGTTAAAAAGTCACCTTATGAGAATGAGCTGAACTTCTTTACAGTGATAAACCATTAGCAAAAGCTATTAAGAAAATAATCCCATTTAAAGTTACATTAAGAAAAATAAAATTTCTTGGAATTAATGTAATCTAGGAAGTTATAATTTGTACATTGGAAGTTGTAAGTTACCTGACCAAAAAAAAAAATTCAAGAAAATGCTTATAAATGTAAATAATTATTTCATGCTGTTGTATTGGAAGAATTAACAAAATAGGGATACTACCCAAAACAGTCTACAGACTCATGAAAATTTCTATGAAAGTATCAATAACATTTTTTAAAATTAGTTATTTTAATTGCAGACTAACTACAATATTGTGGTTTTTGCCATACACTGACATGAATCAGTCATGGGTATACATGTGTCCCCCTGTCCTGAACCCCCTTTCCACCTCCCTCCCAATTTCATCCCTCTGGGTTGTCTAAGCACTCTAACTTTGCTGTGCTTCATGTGCTGAACTTGGATTAGTCATCTAATTCACATATACACATACATTATACATGTTTCAGTGCAATTTTCTCAAGTCATTCCACCCTCGTCTTCTCCCACAGAGTCCAAAAGGCTATTCTTTATCTCTGTGTCTCTTTTGCTGTCTCACATACAGGGTTGTCGTTACCATCTTTCTAAATTCCATATATATGTGTTAGTATACTGTATTGGTGTTTTTCTTTCTGACTTGCTTCACTCTGTATAGTAGGTTCCATTTTCATCCACCTTGTTAGAGCTGATTCAAATGTGTTCTTTTTAATAGCTGGGTAATATTCCATTGTGTATATGTACCACAGCTTTCTTATCCATTTGTCTGCCAGTGGACATCTAGGTTGCTTTCACGTCCTCGCTATTGTAAATGGTGCTGTGATGAATATTGGGGTAATGTGTCTCTTTCAGTTCTGGTTTCCTTGGTGTGTTTGCCCAGCAGTGGAATTGCTGGGTCATTTGGCTCTCTTTCCAGTTTTATAAGGAATCTCCACACTGTTGTCCATGGTAGCTGTACTAGTTTGCATTCCCACCAACAGTGTAAGAGGGTTCCCTTTTCTCCACACCCTCTCCAGCATTTATTGTTTGTAGACTTTTTGATCGCAGCTATTCTGACTGGTGTGAGATGGTACCTCACCGTGGTTTTGATTTGCATTTCTCTGATGATGAGTGATGTTGAGCATCTTTTTTATGTGTTTGTTAGCCCTCTGTATGTTTTCTTTGGATAAATGTCTATTTAGTTCTTTGGCCCAGTTTTTGATGGGGTCGTTTATTTTTCTGGCATTGAGCTGCTTATATATTTTTGTGATTATTTCTTTGTCATTTGCTTTGTTTGCTGCTCCCATTCTGAAGGCTGACTTTTCACCTTGCTTATAGTTTCTTCATTGTGTAAAAGCTGAGTTTAATTAGGTCCCATTTGTTTATTTTTGCTTTTATTTTGATTACTCTGGAAGGGGGGTCATAGAGGGTCCTGCTGTGATTTATGTCACAGTGTTTTGCCTGTGTTTTCCTCTAGGAATTTTATGGTTTCTTGTCTTAAATTGACATCTTTAATCCATTTTGATTTACTTTTTTCTGTGGTGTTAGAAAGTGTTCTAGTTTCATTGTTTTACAAATGGTTGACCAGTTTTCCCAGGACCACTTGTTAAAGATTGTCTTTTCTCCATTTTATACTCTTGCCTTCTTTGTCAAAGATAAGGTGTCCATGGGTGTGTGGATTTATCTCTGGGTTTTCTATTTTGTTCTGTTGATCTATATTTCTGTCTTTGTGCCAGTACTATGCTGTCTTGATGACTGTTGCTTTGTAGTGTAGTCTGAAGTCAGTCATGTTGATCCTACGGGTCCATTCTTCTTTCTCAGGATTGCTTTGGCTATTTGAGGATTTTTGTATTTTCATACAAATTGTGAAATTATTTGTTCTGGTTCTCTGAGAAATACCATTGGTTGCTTGATAGGGATTGCATTGAATCTATAGATTGCTGTGGTTAATATACTCAATTTCACTATATTGATTTTTCCGATTGAATCCATGTTCTTCCAAACATGGTTTATTTCTCCATCTATTTGTGGAAAGTTTGGTTTCTTTCATCAGTGTTTTATAGTTTTCTACATATAGGTCTTTTGTTTCTTTAGATAGATTTATTCCTAAGTATTTTATTCTTTACATTACAGTGGTGAATGGGATTGTTTCCTTAAGTTCTCTTTCTGTCCTCTCATGTTTATAGGAATGCAAGGGATTTCTGTGTATGAATTTTATATCTTGCAACTTTTAGGTCTAGTAATTTTCTGGTGGATTCTTTAGGGTTTTCTATGTTAGAGGATCATATCGTCTTAAAATAGTGAGAGCTTTACTTCATTTTTTCCAGTTTGGATTCCTTTATTTCTTTATGTTTTCTGATTGCTGTGGCTAAAATTTCCAAAACTGTGTTGAATAGTAGTGGTGAGAGTGGGCACCCTTTTCTTATTCCTTACTTTAGGGGAAATGCTTTCAATTTTTCACCATTGAGGGTAATGTTTGCTTGTGGGATTATCATATGTGGCTTTTATTATGTTGAGGTATATTTCTTCTATGCTTGCTTTCTGGAGAGCTTTTATCATAAATGGATACTGAAGTTTGTCAAAGGCTTTCTCTGCATCTGTTGAGATAATCATAGTTTTTACCTTTCAATTTGTTAATATGGTGTTAACACATTGATTGATGGGCAAATATTGAAGAATCCTTGCATCACTGGGATAAAGCTCACTTGGTCATGATGTATGTATGATCTTTTTAATATGTTGTTGGATTCTGTTTGCTAAAATTCTGTTGTTTGCATCTGTGATCATCAGTGATAATTGGCCTGTAGTTTTCTTTCTTTCTTTTTTCTTTTTTTTTTGTGGCATCTTTGTCTGGTTTTGCTGTTAGGGTGATTGTGGCCTCATGGAATGGAGTTTGGGAGTTTACCTTCCTTTGCCATTTTCTGTAAGAGTTTGAGTACTGTAGGGATTAGTTCTCGCAATATTTGGTAGAATTCACTTGTGAAGCCATTCTATCCTGGGCTTTTGTTTGTTGGAATTTTTTTGATTATAGTTTCGTTTTCTCTGCGTGTGATGGGTCTGTTAAGATTTCCTGTTTTTTTACCTGGTTCAGATTTGGAAGGTTATACTTCTCTAAGAATTTGTCCATTTCTTCCAAGTTGTTGATTTCACTGTTATATAGTTGCTGATAGTTGTATCTTACAGTCCTTTGTATTTCTGTGTTGTTTACAGTGTTACAGTTGTTTCCCCATGTTCATTCCTAATTCTGTTGATTTGCGTCTTCTCCCTTTTTTTCTTGATGAGTCTGGCTAATGGTTTGTCTGTTTTGTTTATCATCTCAAAAAAACCAGTGTTTAGTTTTGCTCTAGTTTCCCTGTTTCTTTGTCATTTATTTCTGTGCTAATTTTTATGATTTCTTTCCTACCCTGGAGTTCTTCATTCCTTCTTTTTCAGGTTGCTTTAGGTGTAAAGTTAGGTTATTTTTTAAATTTTTCTCTTGTTTCTTGAGGTAAGCTTGTATTGCTATGAACCTTCTCCTTAGAGTACTTTTACTGAATCCCAGAAGATTTGGCTTGTCATGTTTTCATTTTCATTTCTTTCAATGCATATTTTCATTTCTTTTTTTATTTCTTCTGTGACGTGTTGGTTATTCAGAAGTGTATTGTTTAGCCTCCATATGTTTGTATTTTTAATGGTTTTTTCTTCCTGTAGTTGACTTCTACTCTTAGAGCTTTGAGATCAGAAAAGATGCTTGAAATGATTTCAGTTTTTTTTGAATTTACCAAGGTGAGATTTATGGCCCAGGATATGATCGGGGTTCTGGAGAATGTTCCATGTGCACTTGAGGAAAAAGTGAACTTCACTGTTTTGTGGTAAAATGTCCAATGGATATCGGATAGGTCTGACTGGTCCATTGCATCATTTAAAGTTTGTGTTTCCTGGCAAATTTTCTCTTTGGTTGATCTATCCACAGATGTAAGTAGGATGTTAAAGTCTCCTGCTATTATTGTGTTATTGTTAATATCATCTTTCATACTTGTTAGCATTTGCCTTACATAGTGCAGTCCTCCTGTGTTGGTTGCATCAGTCAGTTCAGTCACTCAGTCGTGTCCGACTCTTTGTGACTCCCTGAACCACAGCATGCCAGCCTCCCTATCCATTACCAACTGCCGGAGTCTACCCAAACCCAAGTCCATTAGGTTGGTGATGCCATCCAACTGTCTCATCCTCTGTCATCCCCTTCTCCTCTTGCCCTCAATCTTTCCCAACATCAGGGTCTTTTCCAGTGAGTCAGCTCTTCACATCAGGTGGCCAAAGTATTGGAGTCTCAATTTCAACATCAGTCCAATGAACACCCAGGACTAATCTCCTTTAGGATAGACTGGTTGAATCTCCTTGGAGTCCAAGGGACTCTCAAGTCTTCTCCAACACCACAGTTTAAAAGCATCCATTCTTTGGAGCTCAGCTTTCTTTGTAGTCCAACTCTCACATCCATACATGACCACTGGAAAAACCATAACCTTAACTAGATGGACCTGTGTTGACAAAGTAATGTCTGTGCTTTTGAATATGCTATCTAGGTTGGTCATAACTTTCCTAACAAGGAGTAGTGTCTTTTAATTTCATGGCTGCAGTCACCATTTGCAGCAATGTTGGAGCTCAGAAAAATAAAGTCAGCCGCTCTTTGCATTGTTTCTCCATCTATTTCCCATGAAGTGATGGGACTGTATGCCATGATCTTAGTTTTCTGAATGTTGAGCTTTAAGTCAACTTTTTCACTCTCCTCTTTCATTTTCATCAAGTGGCTCTTTAATTCTTCTTCACTTTCTGCCATATAAGGGTGGTGTCATCTGCATATCTAAGGTTATTGATATTTCTCCCAGCAGTCTTGATTCAAGCTTGTGCTTCCTCCCGCCCAGCATTTCTCATGATGTACTCTGCATATAAGTTAAATAAGCAGGGTGACAGTATACAGCCTTAACATACTCCTTTTCCTATTTGGAACCAGTCTGTTGTTCCATGTCCAGTTCTAACTGTTGCTTCCTGACCTGCATACAGATTTCTCAAGAGGCAGGTCAGATGGTCTGGTAATCCCATCTCTTTCAGATTGTTCCACAGTTTATTGTGATCCACACAGTCACAGCCTTTGGCATAGTCAGTAAAGCAGAAATAGATGTTTTTCTGAAACTCTTCTTGCATTTTTGATGATCCAGCGGATGTGGGCAATTTGGTCTCTGGTTCTGCCTTTTCTAAAATCAGCTTGAACATTGGAAGTTCATGGTCACATATTGCTTAAGCCTGGCTTTTAGAATTTTGAGCATTACTTTACTGCTGTGTGAGATGAGTGTAATTTTGTGGTAGTTTAAACATTCTTTGATATTTCCTTTCTGTGGGATTGGAATGAAAACACCATTTCGAGTCCTTTGGCCACTGCTGAGTTTTCCAAATTTGCTGACATTTTGAGTGTAGCACTTTCACATCATCACCTGTTAGGATTTCAAAAAGCTCAACTGGAATTTCATCACCGCCACTAGCTTTGTTTGCAGTAATGCTTCCCAAGGCCCAGTTGACTTCACATTCCAAGATGTTTGGCTCTAGGTGAGTGTGAGTGATCATACCTTCATGATTACCCGGGTTGTGAAGATCATTTTTGTACAGTTCTTCTGTTATTCTTGCCACCTCTTCTTAATATCTCCTGCTTCTGTTAGGTCCATACCATTTCTGTCCTTTTTTGAGCCCGTATTTTCATGAAATGTTCCTTTGGTGTCCCCAGTTTTCTGAAGAGGTCTCTAGTCTTTCCCATTCTATTGTTTTCCACTATTTCTTTGCATTGACTGTGGAGGAAGGCTTTCTTATCTCTCCTTGATATTCTTTGGAACTCTGCATTCAAATGGGTATACCTTTCCTTTTCTCCTTTTTGCTTCTCTTCTTTTCACAGGCATTTTGTAAGGCCTCCTTAGACAGCTATTTTGCTTTTTTGCATTTCTTTTTCTTGGGGATGGTCTTGATTCCTGTCTGCTGTACATTGTCATGAATCTCCATCCGTAGTTCATCAGGAGCTGTGTCTATCAGATCTAGTCCCTTAAATCTATTTCTCACTTCCTCTGTATAGTCATAAGGGCTTTGTTTTATTTTAGGGCATAGCTGAATGGTCTAGTGGTTTTCCCACTGTCTTCAATTTCAGTCTGTTTTTGGCAATAAGGAGTTCATGATCTGAGCCACAGTCAGCTCCTGGTCTTGTTTTTGCTGAACTTGTATAGAGCTTGTATGCTGCTGCTAAGTCTCTTCAGTCGTGTCCAACTCTGTGCTATCCCATAGATGGCAGCCCACCAGGCTCCCCCATCCCTGGGATTCTCCAGGCAAGAACACTGAAGTGGGTTGCCATTTCCTTCTCCTATGCATGAAAGTGAAAGTGAAGTTGCTTAGTAGTGTCTGACTCTTAACCACTGCATGACTGCAGCCTACCAGGCTCCTCCATCCATGGGGTTTTCTAGGCAAGAGTCCTGGAGAGGGGTGCCATTGCCTTCTCCATAGAGCTTGTATAGAGCTTCTCTATCTTTGGCTGCAAAGAGCATAATCAATCTGATTCCATGTTGAGCATCTTGTGATGTCCATGTGTAGCATTTTCCTTTGTGTTTTTGGAAGAGGGTGTTTCTATGACGAGTGCATTCTCTTGGCACAACTTCATTAGCCTTTGCCCTGCCTCATTCTGTATTCCAAGGCCAAATTTGCCTGACTCGGAAATTTCTTGACTTCCTTCTTTTGCATTGCAGTCCTCTGTAATGGAAAGGACACCTTTTGGGGGTGTTAATTCTAGAAGGTGTTGTCAGTCTTCACAGAACTATTCAACTTTAGCTTCTTCAGTGTTACTGGTTGGGGCATAGACTTGGATTACCATGATATTGAATGCACATATATTTGGGTGCATATATATTTTATTTGTTATATTTTCTTGTTGGGTTGATCCTTTGATCACTATGTAGTGTCCTTCTTTATCTATTTTCAGTGGCATTTATTTCAAAATCTATTTTTTCTGATACAAGTATTGGTACTCCTGAGTTCTTTTGGTCTCCATTTTAATGAAATATCTTTTTTCCAGCCCTTCACTTACATCCTGTATGGGTCTCTTGGTTTGGGGTGGGTCTCTTGTAAATAGCATATAGAGGGATATTGTTTTTTTATCCATTCAGCCAGTCTTTGTTTTTTGTTTGGGACATTCAACCCACTTACATTTAGGGTAATTATTAATAAGCATGGTCCCGTTCCCATTTACTTTGTTGTTTCGGGTTCTAGTTTATACCCCTTTTCTATGTTTCCTGTGTAGAGAAGATTGTTTAGCATTTTTTGAAGAGCTGGTTTGGTGGTGCTGAATTCTCAGTTTTGCTTGTCTTTAAAGCTTTTGATTTCTCCTTCATATTTGCCTGCTGAGTTTTCCAAATTTGCTGGCATATTGAATGCAGCACTTTCATAGCATCATCTTTCAGGAGTTGGAATAGCTCAACTGAAATTCTGTCACCTCCAATAGCTTTGTTCGTAATGAGGCCCCCTTGACTTCACATTCCAGGATGTCTGGCTCTAGGTCAGTGATCACACCATCGTGATTATCTGGGTCGTGAAGATCTTTTTTGTACAGTTCTTCTGTGTATTCTTTTTTTTTTTTTTTTTCTTTGTATTCTTGCCATTTCTTCTTAATATCTTCTGCTTCTGTTAGATCCATACCATTTCTGTCCTTTATCAAGCCCATCTTTGCATGAAATGTTCCTTTGGTATCTCTGATTTTCTTGAAGAGATGTCTAGTCTTTCCCATTCTGTTGTTTTCCTCTATTTGTTAACATTGATTGCTGAGGAAGGCTTTCTTATCTGTTCTTGCTATTCTTTGGAACTCTGCATTCAGATGTTTATGTCTTTCCTTTTCTCCTTTGCTTTTCACTTCTCTTCTTTTCACAGCTATTTGTAAGGCCTCCCCAGACAGCCATTTTGCTTTTTTGCATTTCTTTTCCATTGGGATGGTCTTGATCCCTGTCTCCTGTACAGTGTCACAAACCTCATTCCATAGGTCATCAGGCACTCTATCAGATCTAGGCCCTTAAATCTATTTCTCACTTCCACTGTATAATCATAAGGGATTTAATTTAGGTCATACCTGAATGGTGTAATGGTTTTCCCTACTTTCTTCAATTTAAGTCTGAATTTGGCAATAAAGAGTTCATGGTCTGAGCCACAGGCAGCTCCCGGTCTTTTTTTTGCTGACTGTATAGAGCTTCTCCATCTTTGGCTGTAAAGAATATAATCAATCTGATTTCAGTGTTGACCATCTGGTGATGTCCATGTGTAGAGTCTTCTCTTGTGTTGTTGGAATAGGGTGTTTGTTATGACCAGTGCATTTTCTTGGCAAAACTCTATTAGTCTTTGCCCTGCTTCATTCCGTATTCCAAGGCCAAATTTGCTTGTTACTCCAGGTGTTTCTTGACTTCCTGCTTTTGCATTCCAGTCCCCTATAATGAAAGGACATCTTTTTTGGGTGTTAGTTCTAAAAGGTCTTGTAGGTCTTCATAGAACCGTTCAACTTCAGCTTCTTCAGCATTACTGGTTGGGGCATAGACTTGGATTACCGTGATATTGAATGGTTTCCCTTGGAAATGAACAAAGATCATTGTCTTTTTTGAGATTGCATCCAAGTACTGCATTTCGGACTCTTTTGTTGACAGTGATGGCTACTCCATTTCTTTTGAGGGATTCCTGCCCACAGTAGTAGATATAATGGTCATCTGAGTTAAATTCACCCATTCCAGTCCATTTCAGTTAGCTGATTCCTAGAATGTCAACATTCACTTTTGCCATCTCTTGTTTGACCACTTCCAATTTGCCTTGATTCATGGACCTGACATTCCAGGTTCCTGTGCAATATTGCTCTTTACAGCATTGGACCTTGCTTCTATCACCAGACACATCCACAGCTGGGTGTTGTTTTTGCTTTGGCTCCATCCCTTCATTCTTTCTGGAGTTATTTCTCTGCTGATTTCCAGTAGCATATTGGGCACCTACTGACCTGGAGAGTTTCTCTTTCAGTATCCTATCATTTTGACTTTTCATACTCTTCATGGGGTTGTCAAGGCAAGAATACTGAAGTGGTTTGCCATTCCCTTCTCCCATGGACCACATTCTGTCAGATCTCTCCACCATGACTTGCCCATCTTGGGTTGCCCCATGCGCATGGCTTAGTTTCATTGAGTTAGACAAGGCTGTGATCCTAGAATGATTAGATTGACTAGTTTTCTGTGGGTATCGTTTCATTGTGTCTGCCCTCTGATGCCCTCTTGCAACACCTACCGTCTTACTTGGGTTTCTCTTACCTTGGGCGTGGGGTATCTCTTCATGGCTGCTCCAGCAAAGCACAGCCATTGCTCCTTTGGAAAACTCAGCAGTGGCCACAGGACTGGAAAAGGTCAGTTTTCATTCCAATCTATTGGAATGAAATAGATTGGCATTACCTTCTAAAGAAAGGCAATGCCAAAAAATGCTCAAACTACTGTACAATTTCACTCATCTCACACGCTAGTAAAATAATGCTCAAAATTCTCCAAGCCAGGCTTCAACAATATGCGAACAGTGAACTTCCTGTGTTCAAGCTGGTTTTAGAAAAGGCAGAGGAACCAGAGATCAAATTGCCAACATCCGCTGGATCATGGAAAAAGCAAGAGAGTTCCAGAAAAACATGTATTTCTGCTTTATTGACTAAGCCAAAGCCTTGGACTGTGTGGATCACAATAAACTGTGGAAAATTCTTCAAGAGATGGGAATACCAGACCACCTGATCAGCCTCTTGAGAAATTTGTATGCAGGTCAGGAAGCAACAGTTAGAACTGGACATGGAACAACAGACTGGTTCCAAATAGGAAAAGGAGTACGTCAAGGCTGTTGTCACCTTGCTTATTTAACTTATATGCAGAGTACATCATGAGAAACGCTGGGCTGGAAGAAACACAAGCTGGAATCACGATTTCCAGGAGAAATATCAATAACCTCAGATATGCAGATGACACCACCCTTATGGCAGAAAGTGAAGAAGAACTAAAGAGCCTCTTGATGAAAGTGAAAGAAGAGAGTGAAAGAGTTGGCTTAAAGCTCAACATTTAACGAAGATCATGGCATCTGGTCCCATCACTTCATGAGAAATAGATGGGGAAACAGTGGAAACAGTGTCAGACTTTATTTTTCTGGGCTCCAAAATCACTGCAGCTGGTGACTGCAGCCATGAAATTAAATGACTCTTACTCCTTGGAAGGAAAGTTATGACCAACCTAGATAGCATATTGGAAAGCAGAGACATTACTTTGCCAACAAAGGTTCGTCTAGTCAAGGCTATGGTTTTTCCTGTTGTCATGTATGGATGTGAGAGTTGGACTGTGAAGAAGGCTGAGCACCGAAGAATTGATGCTTTTGAATTGTGGTGTTGGAGAAGACTCTTGAGAGTCCCTTGGACTGCAAGGAGATCCAACCAGTCCCTTCTGAAGGAGACTAGCCCTGAGATTTCTTTGGAAGGAATGATGCTAAAGCTGAAACTCCAGTACTTTGGCCACCTCATGCGAAGAGTTGACTCATTGGAAAAGACTCTGATGCTGGGAGGGATTGGGGGCAAGAGGAGTCGGGACGACAGAGGTTGAGATGGCTGGATGGCATCACTGACTCGATGGACGTGAGTCTGAGTGAACTCTGGGAGTTAGTGATGGACAGGGAGGCCTGGTGTGTTGGGATTCATGGGGTCGCAACAGTCTGACACGACTGATCGACTGATCTGTCATATATGCCTGAGATCCTGTGGGTATATAAATCTGGTTTGTAGGTTTTTCTCTTTCATCACTTTAAATACGTCCTGCCTTTTGCTTCTGGCCTGAAGAGTTTCTGTTGAAACATCAGCTGTTATCCTTATGGAAATTCCCCTGTGTGTTATTTGTTGGTTTTAATATTTGCTCTTTGTGTTTGATCTTCATTAATTTGATTAATATGTGTTTTGGGTGTTTTGCCTTGGGTTTATCCTGTTTGGGACTCTGGGTTTCTTGGAAATGGCTGTTTCCTTCCCCGTTTTAGGAAAGTTTTCAACTATTATCTCCCAAGTATTTTCTCATTCCCTTTCTTCTTTTCTTCTGGGACTTCTGTGATTCGAATGTTGAGGTGTTTAACATTGTCCCAGAGGTCTCTGGGGTTGTCATTATTTATTTTAATTCTTTTCCCCTGTTTCCTCTCTACTTCATTTATTTTCACCATTTTGTCTTCCACCTCATTTATCCTATCTTCTTCCTCAGTTATTCTACTGTTGGTTCCCTCCAGAGGGCTTATGATCTTTGTTATTGCATTATTCATTATTGATTGACTGTTTCATTTTTTCTAGGTCCTTGTTAAACATTTCTTTCATCTTCTCAATCCTTGTCTCCAGACTATCTGTAGCTCATTTTGTTTTCAAGATATTGGATCATCTTTTTACTATCATTCTTCTGATTTCTTTTCCAGGTAGATTCTCTATCTCCTCCTCTGTTGTTTGGTTTGGTGGGCATATATCGTGTTCCTTACTTGCTCAATATTTCTTTGCCTTTTCATTTTGTTTAGATTGCTGTGTTTGAAGTGTCCTTTCTGTATGCTGGAAGTTTATGTTTCCTTTTTATTATTGAGTTTGCTCCATGTGGTGGGGTTGAACTAGTGTGTTGTCAAGGTTTACTGGTTAGGGAAGCTTGTGTCTGTGTTTTGGTGTGTGGAGCTGAATCTCTTCTCTCTGGAGTGCAGTGACGTGTACAGTAGTGAGTTTTGGGGTGTCTACGGAAAAGGCAATGGCATCGCACTCCAGTACTCTTGCCTGGAAAATCCCATGGACCAAGGAGCCTGGTAGGCTGCAGTCCATGGGGTCGCTAAGAGTCGGACACGACTGAGCGACTTCACTTTCCCTTTTCACTTTCATGCATTGCAGAAGGAAATGGCAACCCACTCCAGTGTTCTTGCCTGGAGAGCCCAAAGGACGGGGTAGCCTGGTAGGCTACCGTCTACGGGGTCACACAGAGTCAGACATGACTGAAGTGACTTAGCATAGCATATGGGTTTGGTGTTACTTTTGGCCACCTGTATTTTAATGGTCAGAGCTATGTTCCTGCATTACTAGAGAATTAGCATGGTATGTCTTGCTCTGGAACTTGGCTTTTGGGTAGAGCTTCCTTTTAGTGTCGGTCTGGAGGCTTTTGGATGAGCTCTTGTTGATTAATGTTCCTTGCAGTCAGGAGAATTCTGGTGTTCTGAAGTTTTGTATTTAAGCCTCCTGCCTCTACCTTTCATCTTATTCTTATAATAGCCTTAAAACTTCTCCATCCATACAGCACTGATGATAAAACATCTAGATTAATAGTGAAAAGATTCTCCACAGTGAGGAATACCCAGAGAGGTTCACAGTTACACGGAGAAGAGAAGAGGGAAGAGGGAGATAGAGTAACCAGAAGAAGAGGGGCATTCTAAAGGGGAGAGAGCAATCTAGACAGTAATCAATTCCCTATGAGCTTTCTACAATCTGGAAGACCCAAAGAGGTTCACATAATTACATAGAGAAGAGGGAGGAGGGAGATAGAGGTGACTAGGAGGAGAAGTGAAGTCTCTCAGTCGTGTTCGACTCTTTGTGACCCCATGGACTGTAGCCTACCACACTCCTCCATCCATGGGATTTTCCAGGCAAGAGTACTGGAGTGGGTTGCCATTTCCTTCTTCAGAGGATCTTCCCACCCATGGATTGAACCCGAGTCTCTTGCATTGTAGGCAGACACTTTACCATCTGAGCCACCAGGGAAGTCAAGGAGGAGAATAGGGGGAAACAAAAGGTGAGAGACCGATCTAGCCAGTAATCAGTTCCCAATGTGCTCTCCACGATGTGGAACACTCAGAGAGGTTTGCAGAGTTACCTAGAGCAGAGAAGACTTAGGAGGGAGATAGAAGTACTAGGAGAAGAAGAGGGGAAGTCAAAATGGGAGATAGGAATCTAGACAGTTAACAGTTTCCTAAGTTTTCTCCACAGCTTGGAACACCCAGTGAGATTCACTGAGTTAAGTAGAGCAGAGGAGGGGGAGGGAGGAGATAGAGGTGATCTGGAGGAGAAAAGGGAACGTCAAAAGGGAGAGAGCAATCAAGCCAATCAGTAATCACACCCATAAGTGAAAAATGGATACTGAAGATTAGATTCTTTTTTTTTTTTTTTCAGGTTGATAATAAAAATTTAACAGTAACATCATAAAATAAATAAACATAAAAATCAAATATTTAGTTCTGGATGTTAGAAATAATATACATAATAAATTCAGCAGAGTACTGATAGTGCTGCAAGATAAGATTTTATGGTTCAAATTATATATTATGTCAATCAGACTGTTTGTTCTCAGGGTTTCCAATATTCTGCTTTTATTACAAAAAGCATCTGAACTTCAGACATCTCTAATGATGTATTACCTGGCATACTGCCCCTGAAGCTGTGGATACAAAATTGATTAAAAAAAAAAAAAAAAGCAAAGATTAAAAATCTAGAGTAGAGGTTAGACTCTCAGAAATACAATATTTAAAATAGAAAACAAAGTAAGAAAAACTATAGAAAACATGAAATTTGCTTTAAAAGTAAGGTGGTTTGTTTGTTTGTTTGTTTTTGCAAGGTAATACTAGGTTATAAAAATGAAAAGTATTAAAGAACTTAAATGCCTTAGGTTAGAATTTTTCTTGGGATAGTTCTCTTTTTTTTTTCTATCTGGGTGTCCCACAGTTTGGGTTGCTATCACATTTTAAGCTCCCTCCAGTTGTCCTCAGGACATTCAGGCCCGGCCCTTACCCTAAGCATGCAACCAGCACCTCCCTGTCTAGCCCCCCACTCCTTGGTGGCTGACTCCAGCATCTGGGCAACTTCTCCACTGGGTGTTGCTCCACTGGGTTAGGCACGTGTTCTGTGGGCCTTTTTTAAACTTTTTCTCCAAGTTGTGTTCCATTCTGAGATTCCAAAACCCCCACAGATCCACTGGTGAGAGGGTTTCCTACTGTTTGGAAAGTTCTCCTTTATGACTCTCTCCCCAGGATGGGTGTCCATCCCTAACTCTTTTGTCTCGATTTTGGTCTGTTTTCTCCTACATCCTTTCAAAGACAATGGTCTGCCTTTTGTCCTACATCCTTTCAAAGACAATGGTCTGCCTTTCTAGGTGCCTGGTGTCCACCACTAGTGTTCAGAAGTTGTTTTGTGGATGTTGCTCAGCATTCAAATGATCTTTTGATGAATTTGTGGGGGAGAAGATGGTCTCACTATCCTGTTCCTTTACCATCTTAGGACTGTCCCTCCAGTGTATTGATTTTATATTCTGCAACTTTACTATGTTCATTGATTAGCTCTAGTAATTTTCTGGTAATGTCTTTAGGGTTTGCTATGTAGAGGGTCATGTTATCTGCAAATTGAGAGTTTTACTTCTTTTCCCATCTGGATTCCTTTTATTTCTTTTTCTATTCTGATTGCTGTGGCTACAACTTCTAAAATTATGTTCAATAGTAGAGGTGAGACTGGGTACCCGTGTCTTCTTCCTGATTATAGTGGAGATGCTTTCTATTTTTCGCCATTGAGGACAATGTTTGCAGTGGGTTTATCTTAGATAGCTTTTATTATGTTGAGTCATGTTCCTTCTTTGCCTGCTTTCTGGAGAGTTTATCATCAAAGGCCTAATCTGCATCTATTGAGATAATCATATGGTTTTTACTTTTCAATTTTTTAATACGGTGTATCATATTGATTGTGAATATTGAAGAATCCTTGCATCCCTGGAATAAAACCCACTTGATCATGATGTTTGATTTTTATAATATGCTGTTGGATTCTGTTTGCTAGAATTTTGTTGAGTATTTTTGCATCTATGTCCATCATTGATATTAGCCTGTAGTTTTCTTTTTTGTGGCATCTTAGTTGTCATCAGAAATAGATGGGGAAACAGTGTCAGATTTTATCTTTTTTGGGCTCCAAAATCACTGCAGATGGTGACTGCAGCCCTGAAATTAAAAGACACTTACTCCTTGGAAGAAAAGTTATGACCAACCTAGATAGCATATTGAAAAGAAGAGACATTACTTTGCCAACAAAGGTCTGTCTAGTCAAGGCTATGGTTTTTCCAGTGGTCATGTATGGATGCGAGAGTTGGACTGTGAAGAAAGCTGAGTGCCGAAGAATTGATGCTTTTGAACTGTGGTGTTGGAGAAGACTCTTGAGAGTCCCTTGGGCTGCAAGGAGATCCAAGCAGTCCATTCTAAAAGAGATCAGCCCTGGGTGTTCTTCAGAAGGAATGATGCTAAAGCTGAAACTCCAGTACTTTGGCCACCTCATGTGAAGGGTTGACTCATTGGAAAAGAATGAGTGCTGGGAGGGATTGGGGGCAGGAGGACAAGAGGACGACAGAGGATGAGAAAGCTGAAACTCCAGTACTTTGGCCACCTCATGCGAAGGGTTGACTCATTGGAAAAGAATGAGTGCTGGGAGGGATTGGGGGCAGGAGGACAAGAGGACGACAGAGGATGAGATGGCTAGATGGCATCACCAACTTGATGGACGTGAGTTTGAGTGAACTCCAGGAGATGGTGATGGACAGGGAGGCCTGGTGTGCTGCGATTCATGGGGTCGCAGAGATTCGGACACGACAGAGCGAGTGAACCGAACTGAGTCTGGTTTTGGTATTAGGGTGGTGGTGGCCTCAGAATGAGTTTGGCAGTTTATGTTCCTCTGTAGATTTCTGGAAGAGTTTGAGAAGGATTGGTGTTAGCTCTGCTTTCAATTTTCATAGAATTCATCTATGAAGCCATCTGGCCCTGGACTTTTGTTTGTTGAAAAAATTTTTATTTCTGTGCTTGTGATGGGTCTGTTTTACGTTTTCTGTTTTTTCCTGGTTCAGTTTTGGAAGGTCATACTTCTGTCAGAATTTGTCCCATTTCTTCCTGGTTACCCTTTTTATTGGCATGTAGTTGCTGACAATAGTCTCTTACGCTCCTTTGTATTTCTCTGTTGTCTGTTGTGAATTTTACTATTTTCATTTCTAATTCTATTGATTTGATTCTTCTCACTTTAATCTGTCTAATGGTTTGTCTATTTTGTTTATCTTCTGAAAGATCCAGCTTTTAGTTTTGTTGATGTTTCTGTAGTTGTCTTTATTTTTATTTCAGATACTTTTGTTCTGATTTTTATTATTTCTTTACTTCTAACTTTGGGGTTATTCGGTTTTTCTTTTTGTAGTTGCTTTAGGTGAAGAGTTTGGTTATTTATATAATGTTTCTTTTCTTTCTTTTAGTATGCTTATATTGTTATGAACCTTTCCCTTCAAATTGCTTTTACTGAATTTCATAGGTTTTGGGTGGTGTCATCTGCATATCTGAGGTTATTGATATTTCTCATGGCGGTCTTGATTCTAACTTGTGCTTCCTCCAGCCCAGCATTTCTCAGGATGTACTCTGCATATAAGTTAAATAAGCAGGGGGACAATATACAACCTAGATGTACTACTTTTCCTATTTGGAGCCAGTCTGTTGTTCCATCTCCTGTTCTAACTGTTGCTTCCTGACCTGCATACAGGTTTCTCAAGAGGCAGGTCAGGTGGTCTGGTAATCCCATCTTTTTAAGAATTTTCCACAGTTTATTGGAATCCACAGAATCAAAGGCTTTGGCATAGTCAGTAAAGCAGAAATAGATGTTTTTTTGAAACTCTTCTTTTTCAGTGATCCAGCGGATGTGGGCAATTTGATCTCTGGTTCCTCTGCTTTTTTCTAAAACCAGCTTGAACATCTGGATGTTCACGATTTACATATTGCTGAAGCCTGGCTTGGAGAAATTTTGGCATTATTTTACTAGCGTGTTAGGTGAGTGCAATTGTGCGGTAGTTTGAGCATTCTTTGGCTTTGCCTTTCTTTGAGATTGGAATGAAAATTGACTTTTTCCAGTCCTGTGGCCACTGCTGAGTTTTCCAAATTTACTGACATATTGAGTACAGCACTTTCACAGGATCATGTTTTAGAATTTGAAATAGCTCAACTAGAATTCCATTACCTCCACTAACTTCATTCATAGTGATGCTTCCTAAGTCCCACATGACTTCACATTCCAGGATATCTGACTCTAGGTGAGTGTGAGGGGTCACACCTCCGTAATTTGTACAGTTTTTCTGTGTTTTCTTGCCACCTCTTCTTAATATCTTCTGCTTCTGTTACGTCCATACCATTTCTGTCCTTTATCGAGCCCATCTTTGCATGAAATGTTCCCTTGGTATCTCTGATTTTCTTGACGAGATCTCTAATCTTTTCCCATTCTGTTGTTTTCCTGTATTTCTTTGCATTGATCCCTGAGGAAGGCTTTCTTATCTCTCCTTGGAACTCTGCATTCAAATGGGTATATCTTTCTTTTTCTCATTTTCTTTTCCTTTCTTTTCTTTTACAGCTATGCGTAAGGCCTCCTCAGACAGCATTTTGCTTTTTTGCATTTCTTTTTCTTGGGGATGGTCTTGCTCCATATCTGCTGAACAATGTGACGAATCTCTGTCCATAGTTCATCAGGCACTCTGTCTAAGTGAGGAAGGAGTAAAGAACTTGATGAAAGTGAAAGAAGATAATGGAAAAGTTGGGTTAAAGTTCAACATTCAGAAAACTAAGATCATGGCATCCGGTCCCATCACTTCATGGCAAATAGATGGGGAAAGAGTGGAAACAGTGGCTGACTTTATTTTTCTGGGCTCCAAAATCACTTTGGATGGTGATTGCAGCCATGAAATTAAAAGATGCTTGCTTCTTGGAAGGAAAGTTGTTACCAACGTAGACAGCATATTAAAAAGCAGAGACATTGCTTTACCAACAAAAGTCCATCTAGTCAAGGCTATGGTTTTTCCAGTAGTCATGTATGAATGTGAGAGTTGGACTATAAAGAAAGCTGAGTGTAGAAGAATTGCTGCTTTTGAACTGTGGTGTTGGAGAAGACTCTTGAGAGTCCCTTGGACTGCAAGGAGATCCAACCAGTCCATCCTAAAGGAGATTAGTCTTGGGTGTTCATTGAAGGGACTGATGTTGAAGCTGAAACTCCAGTACTTTGGCAACCTGATACGGAGAGCTGACTCATTTGGAAAAGACCATGATGCTGAGAAAGATTGAGGGCAGGAGAAGAGGACCACAGGGGATGAGATGGTTGGATGCCATCACCTACACAGTGTTCATGGGTTTGAGTGGACTGCGTGAGTTGGTGATGGACACACCCCCTGGCGTGCTGTGCTTCATGGGGTTCCAGAGTCGGACACGACTGAGCAACTGAACTGATAGGTTTTGGGTGTGTTTTCATTGTTTCTATGCATAATTTGATATCTGTTTTAATTTGTCTATGATCTATTGGTTACTCAGAATCGTGTTGTTTAGCCTCCATATGTTTTTTTTTTTTTTTCTTTCTTTCTTTCTGTAGCTGACATCTGATCTTAGTGCATTGTGATGAGAAAGGATGCTTGAAATGTTTTCAGCGTTTTTGAATTTACCAAGTGTAGATTTATGACCCAGGATGTGATCTGTCCTGGGGAATATTCTGTGTGCATGTGAGAATTGGTGAAATTGATTTTGGGGGTGTAAAATGCCGTATAGATATAAATTAAGTTTAACTGGTTCATTGTCTCATTTAAAACTTGTATTTCCTTGCTACGTTTCTGATTGATATTTCCATAGGTGTGAATGGGGTATTATATTCTCCCACTATTATATTTCTGTTAATTTTCCCTTGTATACTTGTTAGTATATGCCTTACTTATTGAGGTGCTTCTATGTTGCATGCATGTGTAACTTTTATCTTCATCTTGGATTGATCCTTTGATCATTATGTTGTGTCTTTGTCTCCTTTCATGGTCTTTATTTCAAGTCTGTTTGATCCAGTAAGAGTATTGCTACCCATGCTTTCTTTTGGTCTTCATTTGCATGGAATATTTTTTCCTGTCCCTCACTTTAGCCTCTATGCGTCCCTTGGTTTGAGGTGAGTCTCTTGAAGTCTGCATATATAGCGATCTTGTTTTTGTATCCATTTGACCAGTCTTTGTGTTCTGCTGATAAGTCACTTCAGTCATGTCCGACTCTGTGCGACCCCATAGACAGCAGCCCACCAGGCTCCCCCGTCCCTGGGAGTCTCCTGACAAGAACACTGGAGTGGGTTGCCATTTCCTTCTCCAATGTATGAAAGTGAAACGTGAAAGTGAAGTCACTCAGTCATGTCCGACTCTTAGCGACCCCATGGACTGCAGCCTACTAAGCTCCTCCATCCATGGGATTTTCCAGGCAAGAGTACTGGAGTGGGATGCCATTGCCTTCTCTGTGTGTTTTGCTTGGGGCATATAAGTCATTTACTTTTGAGATAATTATTGATAAGTATGAACCCACTACCATTTACTTTCTTGTTTTGGGTTCGATTTTATAAACCTTTTCTGTGTTTCCTATGTAGAGAGTAAAATTAGACATTTGTTGATGATCTGGTTTCGTGGTGCTGAATTTGCTCTGCTTTTTCTTGTCTGTAAAGCTTTTGATTTCTCCTTTGTATTTGAGTGAGATCCTGTGGGTATAGTAAGCTGGGTTGTAGGTTTTTCTCTTTTATCACTTGAAGTATGTCCTGCCATTTCCTTCTGGCCTGAAGAGTTTGTATTGAGAGATCAGCTGTTATCCTTATGGGGCTCCCCATAAAAAGTTGTGTGTTATTTGTTGCTTTTTATCTTGCTGTTCTTAATATATGTTCTTTGTGTTTGATCTTTCTTAGTTTATTTAATGTTCTATCTTGGGGTGTTTTGCCTTGGGTTTATCCTGTTTTGGACTTCTGGGTTTCTTGGAATCCAAGATAGTCAAATTTTTGACTATTACCGCCTCAAGTTTTTTCTCATGCCCTTTCTTTTGGTCTTCTTCTGAGACACCCATGATGTATGTTGGGGCTTTTAAGATTGTCCCAGAGGTCTCTGAGGTTGTACTTGTTTCTTTTACTTCTTTCTCCTTTTTTCCTCTCTGATTCATTTATTTCCACCTCTCTTCCACCTCATCCTATCTCCTTCCTCAGTTATGCTACTGTTGGTTCCCTCCAAAGTGATTTTGATCTCGGTTGTTGCATTATTCATTATATGTTGACTCTTTTTAATTTCCTTTAGGTCCTTGTTAAACATTTCTTGCATCTTCTCAATCCTTGTCTCCAGGCTGTTTATCTGTAACTCCAATTTGTTTTCAAGATTTTGGATCATTTTCACTATCATTATTGGGAATTCTACATCAGGTAGATTCCCTGTCTTGTTTTCTTTTTTTGTTTGTTTGTTTTGGTGGGCATTTATCCTTTTCCTTTACCTGCTGAGTGTTTCTCTGCCTTTTCATCTTGTTTAGATTGCTGTGTTTGGGGTGGCCTTTCCGTATTCTGGCTGTTTGTGCTTTCTCTTTATTTTGTTCTGGATGGTGGGGTAGGACTAGTGGCTTGTCAAGGTTTCCTGGTTAGGGAAGCTTGTGTTGGTGTTCTGGTGGGTGGAGCTGGATTTCTTCTCTCTCGAGTGCAGTGAAATGTCCAGTAGTGGGTTTTGAGATGTCAGTGAGTTTGGTGTGACTTTGGGCAGCCTATATATTGAAGCTCAGGGCTTTGTTCCTGTGTTGCTGGAGGATTTGCATGGTATGTCTCACTCTGGAACTTGTTGGCTTCTTGGTTGGTGCTTGGTTTCAGTGTAGGTATGGAGGCTTTTGGATGAGCTCTTATTGATAAGTATTCCCTGGAGTCAGGAGTTCTCTGCTGTTCTCATGTTTTGAACTTAAGCCTCCTGCCTCTGGATTTCAGTCATTTTCTTAGAGTAGTCTCAAGACACAGCACCGATGATAAAACATCTAGGTTAATGATGAAAAGTTTCTCCACAGTGAGGGACACCCGGAGAGGTTCACAAGTTACATGGAGCAAGCTAGCCAGTAATCACTTCTGTATGTGCTCTCCACAGTCTGGACTGCTCACAGATGCTCACGGAGTTACACAGAGAAGAGAAGAGGGGGGAAGGAGACAGAGGTGGCCAGGAGGATAAAAGGGGGAATCGAAAGGAGAGAGACAGATCCAGCCAGTAATCAATTCCCTAAGTGGTCTCCACAGCCCAGAACATACAGAGATTCACAGAGTTGGGTAGAGAAGAAAAGGGGGAGCGGGGAGGTAGAGGTGACCTGATGGAGAAAAGAAGAGTCAAAAGGTAGAGAGAACAGTCAGGCCAGTGATCTTGCTTCCAAGTTAGGGTACTGAAGATTGAGTTCTTAAAAGTACAAAATTGATAACAAATACCAAAAAAACAAAGATTACAAATCTAGAGTAGAGGTTAGAGTCTCAAAAATACAATATTAAAAAGACAAAGTCACAAAAATTTTAAAATATATACATATTTGCTTTAAAAATAGGGTCTTTTTTTTTTGTTTTGCAAGGTGATAGTACTCCTGCCTGGAAAATCCCTTGGACGGAGGAGCCTGGTAGGCTGCAGTCCATGGGGTCCCTACAAGTCGAATACGACTGAGCGACTTCACTTCCACTTTTCACTTTCATGCATTGGAGAAGGAAATGGCAACCCACTCCAGTATTCTTGCCTGGAGAATCCCAGGGATGGGGGAGCCTGGTGGGCTGCTGTCTATGGGTTCACACAGAGTCAGACACGACTGAACTGACTTAGCATAGCATAGCATAGTATATTATAAAAATGAAAATTAAAGGATTACTAGAGGACTTATCAGAGAAGGCAGTGGCACCCCACTCCAGTAGTCTTGCCTGGAAAACCCCATGGATGGAGGAGCCTGGTGGGCTGCAGTCCATGGGATCTCGAAGAGTCGGACACGACTGAAGCGACTTAGCAGAGGACTTATAAATTTTAACAAAATTGAAAAAAAAATTAAAAAATTCCAAAATGATAATAGTAAAAGTATATCTAGGAATTTCTCTGGAGCTGTTGTGGGCAGTATAGGGTCAGTTCAGTTACAGATAGTTCCTTGATCTGGCTTACACTTCTTAAGATCTGTAGGCCCCTTCCAGTGTAGTCAGTGCTAACTACAGGGTTTTAATCTGTTACACCTTTCACTTCCAAAGCAGTTCCCTCTGTTTATTTTGGCTTCTTCTGTTAGCTGGTCTCTTCAGTGTTTAATTTCTGCCCTCACACAAGAGGATGAAGGTGGTCACTTACTTAGGCTCACTTGTTGAGTCGTGCTGTGGGGAGGGAGGAACACTGCACACATTATCACTGGCATGTGTGCGGACTGCTTGCAGTGTTTCAGCTGCAGTAGATTTGCCCCCACTCACTGTGTGTGTGCTTTCATGGTCAACACATCTTAAGCTCTAGGTTGCCTTGCTGGGAACTGTCTGATGCAGGCCCTGGGTTGTTTGCACATTCCAGGTCTGAGCTGCTCAGGTTCAGGTTCTCAAGTACTCCACAAAGGCGCAGACTTAGTTGGGCCTGCTTTTTATGCCCTTCCCAGGTCTGAGCAGCTCAGGTGACCAGGTGCTTGATGAGCGAAGTCACTCACAGGTGGGCATTGCGTCTTATCGCCTCCCCCATCCCAGCTGCTCGGTCTTCTGGGTGTACAATGGGTGCACCTTCTCAGGAGTGCCATGTGTCTCTTCCGGGGAGCTGATCTCTGGCTGCGACCCTCCCGGTGGATGTTGACCGTCCAGAATCCCAAGTCCTGGTTATCAGTGGAGCCTGCTTGTAGTTTTGTAGAGGATGCCTCTCTGGGGCCTCAGTTGACCCTTTCCAGCTCTGGCTCCTCTTACCTGCTTGTCTCCAGCAGGGGATGGGCCGGTCCGAAGACTGCTAGCTGTCCTCTGGTATTCACTCAGTCCTTTGTTCTGTGAGCAGGCCTGGCAGTGCCTTTTCTCGGGATAGGTCTCTCTGTCTCTCTTTTTTTTTCTCTCTCTCTCTCTTTCTGGCTATCCCACAGTTTGGGTTGTTATCTCACTTCGGTTCTCTCATATTGCCCTCAGGGCATTTGGGCTGGGTCCTTACCCTAAGCAGTACAGCCAGAGCCTCCCTGTTCAGCCTCCACTTGCTGGTGGCCACTTAGATCACTGGGAGTTTTCGTTAGACACGTAATCTGTGGGTTTTAATTATTTATTTGTTTTTGTTCCCGGTTGTATTGCCCTCTGAGATTCCAACATTCCCCACAGACCTGCAGGTGAGAGTGTTTCCTGGTGTTTAGGAAGTTCTCCGCTTTTAAGACTCCCTTCCCTGGATGGATATCTGTCCCTATGTCTTTTGTCTCTCGTTTTATCTGTTTTTATCTTTCTGGGTGCCTGATGTCCTCTACCAGCATTTAGAAGTTGTTTTGTGGAATTTGCTCGGTGTTCAAATGTTCTTTTGATGAATTTGTAGGGGAGAAAGTGGTCTCCCTGTCATATTCCTCTGCCATCTTAGGACTGCCCCCAAGATTAAATTCTTAAAGATAAAACAAATAGGAAAAAGCAAAGATTAAAAATCTAGCCTAGAGTTTAGACTGTCAAAAATCCAAAAAAGACAAAATCAATCACAAAAGTTAAATAAATGTATATAGGAAACTAGCTTTAAAAATAGGATCTGTTTTTTGGTAAGGTTATTTTAGATTCAAAAATGAAAATTAAAGAAGTAATAACTTAAATTTTAAAAGAAAATATTAAAAACTGATAACAGTAAAAATATATCTAGGAATTTATCTGGAGTTTTGTGGGCATTGTGGGGTCAGTTCAGTCCACATGGTTTCTTGTTCCAGCTTGTGCTTGTTTTCAAGGTCTATAGGTCCCCCTCCAATGCACAGTCAGTATTATTTCCAAGGTTTTAATTTGTTACCCTGGTCACTTCCAGAGTGGTTCCCTCTTGTTTATTTTGGCTTCCTCCATTTGTGTCTTCAGTGTCTAATTTCCACCCTGTCACAAGTGGGGGTGACAGTGGCCACTTTCTTAGACTTGCTCACTCAGTTGTGTTGACAGGAGGGTGACACTGCAAACAGATACCACGGGCATGTGTGAAGAGTGCTCAGAGTATATGGATCTCACTGGGTTTACCACTGCCAAAGGCAGTGTGTGCTTCCCAGCTCTATACTGCTCAGACTCTAGGGTGCTCTGCAAGGGCACTGTCCCAACTGGACCCTGTGTGCCTTAGGGCCCTTTTTCCTGTGAGCACACCAGGGGTCACTGTACTGTGTTAGAGCCTTTTGGGGAAAAGGTCATTTTCTGGCTCTCTCCAATTCCACTGTTTGTATTGCTATCCCACATTAGCTCCCTCAGATTGTCCTCGGGGACCTATGCTCTTCCCATGTCTAAGCCACTCATGTTCTCGGATACTCCGTAGGGGCTCACACCTGGATGAATTTATGCGTTTTGTGGCCTTCCCAGGTCTGAGCAGCTCAGGCAACTGGTTGCTTGGTGAATGCTCTGTTCCAGATGGGCCGTGCATCTTAATCACATCCCTGGTCCCCACTGCTAATATTTCCAGGTATGCTGTGAGAGCACGGACTCAGATGCCTGAATCTCTTCTGGGGAGGTGATCTCAGGCTGAAACACTCCTGGCAGATGTCAAACCATCCAAGATCCCAGGAAGATGTGGTTAGCAACTGGATGCCTGCTCACAGTTTGTTGAAAGATGCCACCTCTGGGGCTGATATTGCATTAGCCCCTTGCCTTCTGACTCTGTCTGTTGTATGCCTGCCTCTCTGCCTCCAGTCAGGGAGGGATCTGTATGGCAGCTGGCTTGCTGTCCTTTGGTATTCACTCAGTGCTTTTTTTCTTTGAGTGCACCATGGGTCACTGTGCTGTGTAGGAGCCTTTCAAAGGAAAGGTTTTTTTTTTTTTTTTTGTCCTTCTCACAATTCAAATATTTGGGTTACTCTCTTACATTAGCTCCCTCAGATTGTCCTTAGGGCTTTCAGTTCTGGTATTTACCCTAGGGACATAAGAGGCAGTCCCTGCCTCCCTGCCCAGCTCCCATCTAATGGGGGCAGATGCAAGCACCTGGGCTACTTCTCTGTGGGCAGTTGTGGTTTGGTGCATATTCTGTGTGTGTTTTTTTTTCCTCCCAGTTATGTGCCCTCTGAGATTACAAAACTCCCCACAGACTCGCGTGAGAGGGTTCCTCATGTGTGGAAACTTCTCTTTCACAACTTCCTCACCAGAATGGGTCTTGGTCCCTAAATCTTTCGTCTCTACTTTTTTGTCTTTTATATTTTGTCCTACATCCTTTCTAGGAGAATGGGGTGCTTTTCTGGGTGCCTGGTGTCCTCCACCAGCATTCAGAAGTTGTTTTGTGCAAGTTGTTCAACATTCAAATGAACTTTTGATGAATTTGTGGGGGGAGAAAGTGGTCTCCTTGTCCTATTCCTCCACCATCTTGGGACCGCCCAACAATATCATTTTTTAAAACAGAAATATAACGTACCACCTGAATTTTTGTTCAGTTCAGTTCAGTTGCTCAGTCGTGTCCGACTCTTTGCGACCTCATGAACCACAGCATGCAAGGCTTCCCTGTCCATCACCAACTCTGAGAGTTCACCCAACTCATGTCCATCGAGTGGATGATACCATCCACCCATCTCATCCTCTTGTCGCTTCACCTGCCCTCAATCTTTCACAGCATCAGAGTCTTTTCAAATGAATCATCTCTTTGCATCAGGTGGTCAAAGTATTGGAGTTTTAGCTTCAATATCAGTCTTCACAGTGAACAACCAGGATTGATCTCCCTTAAGATGGAGTGGTTGGATTTCCTTGGAGTCCAAAGGACTCTCAAGAGTCTTCTCCAACTCCACAGTTCAAAAGCATCAGTTCTTCAGCGCTGAGCTTTCTTTATAGTCCAACTCTCACATCAGTACACAACTACTGAGAAAACTGTAACCTTGACTAGATGGACCTTTGTTGCCAAAGTAATGTCTCTACTTTTTAATATGCTATCTAGATTGGTCATAACTTTCCTTCCAAGGAGCAAGCATCTTTTAATTTCATGGTTGCAATCACCATCTGCAGTGATTTTGGAGCCCCCCAGAATAAAGCCATTATTTTCACTGTTTCCCCATCTGTTTGCCATGAAGTGATGGGACTGGATGCCATGATCTTAGTTTTCTGATTGTTGAGCTTTAAGCCAACTTTTTCAATCTCACTTTCATCAAGAGGCTCTTTAGTTCTTCACATTCTGCCGTATGGGTGGTGTCATCTGCATATCTGAGGTTATTGATATTTCTCCCAGCAATCTTGATTCCAGCGTGTGCTTCATCCAGCCCAGCATTTCTCAGGATGTACTCTGCATATGAGTTAAATAAGCAGGGTGACAATGTACAGCCTTGATGGACTCCTTTTCCTATTTGGAACCAGTCTGTTATTCCATGTCCAGTTCTGACTATTGATTCCTGACCTGCATACAGATTTCTCAAGAGGAAGGTCAGGTGGTCTGGTATTCCCATCTGTTTCAGAATGTTCCACAGTTTCTCGTGATCCACAGTCAAAGGCTTTGGCATAGTCAGTAAAGCAGAAGTAGATTTTTTCTGGAACTCTCTTGCTTTTTTGATGATCCAGCAGATGTTGGCAATTTGATCTCTGATTCCTCTGCCTTTTCTAGGGAATGGCAAACCACTTCAGTATTCTTACCTTGAGAACCCCGTGAACAGTGAATTTTTAAGTAGCTACAAAAGACTGAATAGTCCAAGGAAAGTTCAAATGAAAAACAAGCTGGAGTTGTCTTGCTCTGTGATTTGAAACTAAATTACAAAATTACAGTAATCAATCAAGCTGGTATTGTCATAAAAATTTACAGCAGATCAACTATGTTGCTTCTTCACTCTACACAGTTCATATGAAAATCTGACCCAGGCCTCTTGTTTGTTTCCTGTGTTGGTTACATAAACATAACATAAAATTACCATTTAAAAGTATTCCTAATTTCTATTTAATTTTTTAGGGAATTGTCATCTCCATAGATCCATCATTGTTTTTTAATCTCATCAGCAGATCATAAGGGCTTCAGATTCTCTACATAGTTACTGACACTTGCTGGGTAATTACCCCCTTCTCCTGTCACAAGAATTTTAATTGTGATGAAATATCCATAACGTTAAATTTATCATTTAAACCATTTTAAAATATTCAGTACAGAGGCTGTACAACTACTGACCATTGTGGTTTTCCAAAATTTTCATCATCCTAAACCAAACACTATACTTATGAAACAGTAAATTATCCTACTCACCATCATTAGTTACTGTCATTGTACTTCGCAGCTCTGATTTTAGTTTGGTATCCCATGTAAGTGGAGTCATTCAGTATTTATCCCTTTCTGCCTCATTTGGTTTACTTAGTGTAATGTGTTTAAAATTCATACATGTTCCAACATGTATCAGAATTTCATTCATTTCTATCTGAATAACGTAAATATATCACATTTTATTTATATCATATTTATCCTTTGATGGATATTTGGAATATTTGTATCTTTTGGCTGCTTTGAGTAGTGCTGCTATGAAATGACTGTACAAGCATTTGTTCAAGTGCTCAGTTTTATTAGGTTGGTGCAAGCTTAATTGCTATGTAATACTGTGAATTTTAAATCTTTATAACTGGGTTCCAACATATCTTTATTAATAAAAATAGGAACGATTAAAAATCAACACACTTTTGCTAACGAGAAATATATTTGTTCCTGGGGTAATACCTCATTGCAGTTTTTTTTAATTAATTAATTTTTAATTGAAGAATAATTACTTTATAGTATTCTGTTGGTTTCTGTCAAACACCAGCAGGAGTCAGCCATAGGTATCCATATGTCCTGTCCCTCTTTTACCTCCCTCCTACCTCCCTCCCCATCCCAGCTTATTAGGCTGTTGCAGAGTACAACGGGTTTGAGTTCCCTGAGTCAAGCAACAAATTTCCATTGGCTATCTATATTACATATGTTAATAAAAGTTTCTCTTTTATGCTCTTCATACATCCCACTCCTTCCATCCCCAAATCTGGTGTCTCTAAGTCTGTTGTCTGTGTCTTATGTCTCCATTGGTGCCTGGCAAATAATTTAATCAGTACCATCTTTCTAGATTCCACATATACACATTAATATAAAATATTTTTCTCTTTCTGACTGACTTCACTCTGTAATAGGCTCTGGGTTCATTCACCTCATTGCGACTGATTCATGGGTTCCTTTTCATGGCTGAATAATATTCCACTTCTATATATGCTGCTTTATTCATTCATCTGGTGATGGACTTCTAAGTAGCTTCCATGTTCTAGCTATTACAGTAGTATAGCTGCAGTGAACATTGAGGTACCTGTGTCTTTTTCAATTTTGGTGTGCTCTGTATATGCCTAGTAATGGGATTGTTGGGTCATATGGGGGTTTTATTCCTAGTTTTTTAAGGAATTTTATACTGTCATGCATAATGACTGTATCAGTTTATATTCCCAGAAACAGTGTAAGAGCATTCTCTTTTATCCACACCCTCTCCAGCATTTATTCTTTGTAGAGTTTTTGATGATGGCTATGGTTTTTCCAGTCGTCACGTACGGGTATGAGAGTTGGACTGTGAAGAAAGCTGAGCACCAAAGAACTGATGCTTTTGAACTATTGTGTTGGAGAAGACTCTTGAGAGTCACTTGGACTGCAAGGAGATCCAACCAGTCCATTCTAAAGGAGATCAGCCCTGGGTTTTCTTTGGAAGGAGTGGTGCTAAAGCTGAAACTCCAGTACTTTGGCCACCTCATGTGAAGAGTTGACTCATTGGAAAAGACCCTGATGCTGGGAGGGATTGGGGGCAGGAAGAGAAGGGGACGACAGAGGATGAGATGGCTAGATAGCATCACTAACTCAACAGACGTGACTCTTAGTGAACTCTGGGAGTTGGTGATGGACAGGGAAGCCTGGTGTGCTGTGATTCATGGGGTCGCAAAGAGTTGGACATGACTGAGCGATTGAATTGAACTGAACTGAATAATGAATGATGTTGAGGATCTTTTCAGGTGTTTGTTAGCCATCTGTATGTCTTCTTTGGAGAAATGCCAGGTTTGTTTTTTTTTTTTTCCCCCATTTTTTGAATGTTATTCTGATAGTTGTATGAGCTGCTTGTATATTGTGGAAATTAATCCTTTGTTGATTTTTTCATTTGCTATTATTTTTTCCCATTGAGGGTTGTGAGGGTTGTATTTTCACCTTGTTTATAGTCTCCTTTGTGTGCAAGCATTTTTAAGTTTGATTAGGTCCCACTCATTTACTTTTGTTTTTGTTTCCATTACTCTACGAGGCTAATCACGCAAGTTCTTGTTATGATTTATGTCATAGAGTGTTCTGCTTGCGTTTTCCCCTTAAGTATTTTAATTTTTGGTTGTACATTTGGATATTTAATCCATTTTGATTTTATCTGTGTATATGGTGTTGATTTTGTATCTGATATCTTGATAAAATCACTGATTAGGCCTAGTAACTTTAAAATAGTATCTTTAGGATTTTCTATGTCTACTATTGTGTCATCTGCAGACAAGGAAGAGTTTTACTTTTTTTTTTTTTTTTTTGGCTTTGTTGGTTTTTGCTACGATCTCTTTTCTTTCTTCTGCATTTCTTTCTTTTTTTTTTTTTTAGTTTTTATTTTATTTTTTTTTAAATTTTATTTTATTTTTAAACTTTACAATATTGTATTAGTTTTGCCAAATATCGAAATGAATCCACCACAGGTATACTCACGTTCCCCATCCTGAACCCTCCTCCCTCCTCCCTCCCCTACCCTCCCTCTGGGTCGTCCCAGTGCACCAGCCCCAAGCATCCAGTACCCGTGCATCGAACCTGGACTGGCGACTCATTTCATACATGATATTATACATGTTTCAATGCTGTTCTCCCAAATCTCCCCATCCTCTCCCTCTCCCACAGAGTCCATAAGACTGATGTATACATCGGTGTCTCTTTTGCTGTCTCATACACAAGTTACTTCTTTTATCTTCTGAATTCCTTTTATTCTTTTACTTCTCTGATTGCCATAGCTAGGACTTCCAAAACTATTGAATAATAGCAGCAAGAGAGGGAAGCCTTGTCTTGTTCCTGATCTTAGAGGGAATGCTTTCAGTTTTTTACTGCTGAGAGTATTGTTTTCTGTGGGTTTATCATGCGTGGCACTTATGTTAAAGTAGATTCCTTCTGTGCCCATTTTTGGAAGTTGTGTTTTCTTTCTTTTTTTTTCCAATCATAAATGTTAGAGGTTTTTGTCAAAATCTCTATATTAAAGGTTTTTCTATATATTAAAATATATAGATATATTAATATATATAGGTTTTCTATAAAATTATCATATGGTTTTTGTCTTTCAATTGTTAATACGTTGTATCACATGATGGATTTGCAAATGTTGTAGAATCCTTGTATCCCTGGAATAAAGCCCACTTGATTATGATGTGTATGATCTTTTTAATATGTTGTTGAATTCTGTTTGCTAGAATTTTGTTGGGGATTTTTCCATCTGTGTTCTTAAGTGATGTGCTGCTGTGCTTAGGTGCTCAGTTGTGTCTGACTCTTTATAGCCCCATGGACTGTGGCCTGCCAGGCTCCTCTGTACATGGGGATTCTCCAGGCAGCAATACTGGAGTGGGTTGCCATGTCCTCCTCCAGGGGATGTGTCCAACCCTGGAATTGAAACAGGGTCTCCTGCATTGCTGGCAGATTCTTTACCAGCTGAGCTACCAAGGAAGCCCATGCATCAGTTATATTGGCCTGAAATTTTCCTTTTTGTGTGTCATCTTTGTCTGGTTTTGGTAACAGGGTGATAGTGGCCTCATAAAACAAGTTTGAAAGTGTTCCTTCTTCAATTTTGTGTAAGAGTTTTAGGAGGATAGGCATTAACTCTTTCTTAAATGTTTGATAAAATTCACCTGTGAAGCCATTGGCCCTGGACTTTTATTTTGGGGGAAATTTTTTTATCACACTTTCAACTTTAGTGCTTGTAATTGCGTTGTTCAGTATTTGTATTTCTTCTTGGTTCAGTCTTGGAAGATTGAACTTTTCTAAAAATCTGTCCATTTCTTCCAGATTGTCTATTTTATTATCAGATACTTATAGTAGTCTCTTGTAATCCTTTGTATTTCTTCATTATCTGTTATAACCTTTCCTTTTTCATTATTAATTTTGTTAATCTGATTCTTCTGTTTTTCTTAATGAGTCTGGCCAAAGGTTTGTCGATTTTGTTTACCGTCTCAAAGAACCAGCTTTTAGTTTCATTATCTCTACTCTTGTTAGTTTCATTTCTTTTTCATGTATTTCTGCTCAAATCTTTTATGATTTCTTTTCCTTCTGTTAATTTTTTGTTGTTACTGTTCTTTTAATAGCTGCTTTAAGTCTAAAGATAAGTTATCTGTTCAAATGGTCTAATGGTTTTCCCCACTTTTTTTAATTTAACTCCAGATTTGGCAATAAGGAGTTCATGATCTGAGTCACAGTCAGCTCCTGGTCTTGTTTTTGCTGACTGTATATAGATCTTCTCCATCTTTGGCTGCAAAGAATATAATCAGTCTGATTTCAGTATTGACCATCTGGTGATGTCTGTGTGTAGAGTTCTCTCTTGTGTTGTTGGAAGACGATGTTTGCTATGAACAGTGCATTCTCTTGGCAAAACTCTGTTAGCCTTTGACCTGCTTCATTTTGTACTGTCAAGGCCAAGTTTGCCTGTTACTTCAGGTATCTCTTGTCATCCTACTTTAGCATTCCAGTCTCCTATAATGGAAAGGGCATCTTTTTTGGGTGTTAGTTCTAGAAGATCTTGTAAGTCTTCATAGAACCATTCAACTTCAGCTTCTTTGGTATTACTAGTCAGGGCATAGACTTGGATTACCGTGGTACTGAGTGGTTTGCCTTGGAAATAAACAGAGATCATTCTCTCGTTTTTGAGATTGCATCCAAGTACTGTATTCTGGACTCTTTTGTTAAGTATAATGGCTACTCATTTCTTCTAAGGGATTCTTGCCCATAGTAGCAGATATAATGGTCATCTAAGGTAAACTCACCCATTCCAGTCCATTTTGGTTCACTGATTCCTAACATGTTGATGTTCACTCCTGCTATCTTCTGTTTGACCACTTCCAATTTGCCATGATTCATGGACCTAACATTCCAGGTTCCTATGCAATATTGCTCTTTAAAGCTTTGGGCTTTACTTCCACAGCTGGGTGTTGTTTTTGCTTTGGCTCTGTCTCTTCATTCTTTCTGGAATTATTTCTCAATTGATCTCCAGTAGAGTATTGGGCCCCTACTGACCTGGGGAGTTCATATTTCACTGTCCTATCTTTTTCGCTTTTCATGGGGCTCTTAAGGCAAGAATACTGAAGTAGTTTGCTATTCATTCTCCAGTGGACCATGTTTTGTTTGAACTCTCCACCATGACCTGTCCATCTTGGGTGGCCCTAATACAGCATCAGATCAGATCAGTTGCTCAGTCGTGTCTGACTCTTTGTGACCCCATGAATTGCAGCATGCCAGGCCTCCGTGTCCATCACCAACTTCTGGAGTTCACTCAGACTCATGTCCATCAAGTCAGTGATGCCATCTAGCATCATCATCCAGTACAGTACTTGGATGCAATCTCATCCTCTGTTGTCCCTTCTCCTCTTGCCCCCAATCCCTCCTGGCATCAGTCTTTTCCAACTCTTCGCATGAGGTGGCCAAAGTATTGGAGTTTCAGCTTTAACATCATTCTTTTCAAAGAAATCCCTGGGCTGATCTCCTTCAGAATGGACTGGTTGGATCTCCTTGCAGTCCAAGGGACTCTCAAGAGTCTTCTCCAACACCACAGTTCAAAAGCATCAATTTTTTGGTGCTCAGCCTTCTTCACAGTCCAACTCTCACATCTATACATGACCACTGGGAAAACCATAGCCTTGACTAGACAAACCTTTGTTGGCAAAGTAATGTCTCTGCTTTTGAATATGCTGTCTAGGTTGGTCATAACTTTCCCTCCAAGGAGTAAGCGTCTTTTAATTTCATGGCTGCAGTCACCATCTGCAGTGATTTTGGAGCCCAGAAAAATAAAGTCTGACACTGTTCCCACTGTTTCCCCATCTATTTCCCATGAAGTGATGGGACCGGATGCCACGATGTTCGTTTTCTGAATGTTGAGCTTTAAGCCAACTTTTTCAGTCTCCACTTTGACCTTCATCAAGAGGCTTTTGAGTTCCTCTTCACTTTCTGCCATAAGGGTGGTGTCATCTGCATATCTGAGCATAGGTCATAGTTTTATTGAGTTAGAGAAGGCTGTGATCCATCTCTAACAGTTTGGTTAGTTTTCTGTGAATGTGGTTTTCTTTCTGTGTACCCTCTGATTGATAAGGAGAATAGGCTTATGAAAGCTTCCTGATGGGAGAGACTGGCTGAGGGGGAAACTAGGTCTTATTCTGATGTTTTGGGCCATGCTTAGTAAACAGAATCAGAAGATATTAAGAAGAGGTGGCAAGAATATACAGAAGAACTATACAAAAAAGATCTTCAAGACCCACATAACCACGAGAGTTTGGTCACTCACCTAGAGCCAGACACCCTCAAATGCAAAGTCTAGTGGGCCTTAGAAACCATCAGTATGAATAAAATTAGTGGAGATGATAGAATTTCAGTTGCACTATTTCAAATCCTAAAAGATGATGCTGTGAAGGAAAGTGCTGGACTTGATATGCCAGCAAATTTGGAAAACTCAGCTGTGGCCATAGAACTGGAAAAGGTCAGTTTTCATTCCAGTCGCAAAGAAAGGCAGTGCCAAAGAATGTTCAAACTACTAATCATCTCAAATGCTTTCAGCAAAGTAATGCTAAAAATCTCCAAACCAGGCTCTAACAGTAAGTTAAAGTGAACTTTCAGGTGCTCAAACTGGATTTAGCAAAGGCAGAGGAACTAGAGATCAAATTGCCAACATGGGTAGATTTATTGGAAAAGCAAGAGAATTCCAGAAAAACCTCTACTACTACTTTATTAACTATGCCAAAGCCTTTGACTTTGTGGATTACCACAAACTGTGGGAAATTCTTTAAGAGATGGAAATAGCAGACCACTTGACCTGCCTCCAGAGAAATCTGTTTGCAGGTCAAGAAGCAACAGTTATAACTGCACATGAAACAGCAGACTGGTTCCCAATTGGAAAAGGAGTACAACAAGGTTGTATATCGTTGCCCTGTTTATTTACAGCAGATTACATCATGAGAAATGAGGGGCTGGATAAAGCACAGCTAGAATTGATTTCCTGGAGAAATATCTATAACCTCAGACATGCAGATGATACCTCCCTTATGGCAGAATGCCAAGAGCTAAAGAGCTTCTTGATAAAAGTAAATAGGAGAGTGAAAAAGTTGACTTAAAACTCTACATTCAAAAGGCTTAAGATCATGGATGGCATCCAGTCCCATCACTTCATGGCAAATAGATGGAGAAACAATGAAATCAGTGAGAAACTTTATTTTGGGGAGCTCCAAAATCACTGCAGATGGTGATTGCAAGCCAAGAAATTTAAAGATGCTTACTCCTTGGAAGGAAAGTTATGACCAACCTAAATAGCATATTAAAAAACAGAGGTACTATTTTGTCAACAAAGGTCCATCTAGTCAAGGCTGTGGTTTTTCCAGTGGTCATGTATGGATGTGAGAGTTGGACTGTGAAGAAAGCTGAGTGCCGAAGAATTGATGCTTTTGAACTGTGGTGTTGGAGAAGACTCTTGAAAGTCTCTTGGACTGCAAGGGAATCCAACCAGTCCATTCTAAAGGAAATCAGTCCTGGCTGTTCATTGGAAGGACTGATGTTGAAGCTGAAACTCCAATACTTTGGCCACCTCATGGGAAGAGTTGACTAATTGGAAAAGACCCTGATGCTGGGAGGGATTAAGGGCAGGAGAAGGGGACGAGAGAGGATGAGATGATTGGACGGTATCACCGAGTCGATGGACATGAGTTTTTAACTCTGGGAGTTGGTGTTGGTGGTGGACAGGGAGGCCTGGTGTGCTGCGATTCATGGGGTTGCAAAGAGTTGAACACGACTGAGCAACTGAACTGAACTGTTGTATGGATATGAGAATTCAGCTATAAAGAAAACTGAGAGCTGAAGAATTGATACTTTTGAACTGTTGTGTTGGAGGTCTTGGACATCAAGGAGGTGCAACCTCTCCATGCTAAAGGAAATCAGTCCTGAATATTCATTGGAAGGACTGATGCTGAAGCTGAAACACAAATACTTTGGCCACCTGATTCAAAGAACTGATTCATTGGAAAAGACTTTGATGCTGGGCAAGATTGAAGGTGGGAGGAGAAGGGGATGACAGGAGGATGGGATGGTTGGAAGATGTCACCAACTCGATGAATGTGAATTTGTGTAAGCTCCAGGAGTTGCTGATAGACAGGGAAGCCTCATTTGCTGCATTTCATGGGGTTGTAAAGATTTGGACACGACTGAACAACTGAACTGGCTGTCTACTTGGATTTTCTTATTTTTTGAGGAAGTATTATATTGCTGTATACTTCCTTCTTATAACTGCTTTTGCTACATCCTGTAGGTTTTGAGTTGTGTTTTCATTGTCATTTGTTTCTATGAGAATTTTCCTTTTCCTTTAGATTTCTTCAGTAAGCTGTTAGTTATTTAGAAACATGTTGTTTAATCTGGAGTTGGTGATGGACAGGGAGGCCTGGCGTGCTGCAATTCATGGGGTTGCAGAGTTGGACACGACTGAGTGACTGAACTGAATTGAACTGTTTAATCTCCCATAAGTTCTGTGCTTTTTACATTTTTTCCCCTGTAATTGATACCTATTCTCATAGCATTGTGGTCAAATAGATGATTGATAAATATTTTAGTTTTCTTAAATTTACTGAGGTTTCATTTGTGACCCAAGATATGGTCTGTCTTAAGAGAGTATTCCATGTGCACTGGAGAAGGACATGCATTCTGCACTTGCATGGAATATTCTGAGGATATAGTGATATAAATCTGGTCTAATGTGTTATTTAAGGCTTGTGTTTCCTTATTAAATTTTCTGTTTTGAGCATCTGTCCATTAGTGTAAGTGGGGTATTAATGTCCCCTGCTGCTGCTGCTGCTGCTAAGTCACTTCAGTTGTGTCCAACTCTATGCGACCCCATAGATGGCAGCCCACCAGGTTTTGCTGTTCCTGGGATTCTCCAGACAAGAACACTGGAGTAGGTTGCCATTTCCTTCTCCAATGCATGAAAGTGAAAAGTGAAAGTGAAGTCGCGCAGTCATGTCCGACTGTCAGTGACCTCGTGGACTGCACCTACCAGGTTGCTCCGTCCATGAGATTTTTCCAGGCAAGAGTACTGGAGTGGAGTGCCATTGCCTTCTCCGATTAATGTCCCCTACTGTGATTGTGAGAGTTGGACTGTGAAGAAGGCTGAGCACTGAAGAACTGATGCTTTTGAACTGTGGTGTTGGAGAAGACTCTTGAGAGTCCCTTGGACTGCAAGGAGATCCAACCAGTCCATTCTGAAGGAGATCAGCCCTGGGATTTCTTTGGAGGGAATGATGCTAAAGCTGAAACTCCAGTACTTTGGACACCTTATGCGAAGAGTTGATTCATTGGAAAAGACTCTGATGCTGGGAGGGATTGGGGGCAGGAGGAGAAGGGGACGACAGAGGATGAGATGGCTGGATGGCATCACTGACTTGATGGAGGTGAGTGTGAGTGAACTCCGGGAGTTGGTGATGGACAGGGAGGCCTGGCGTGCTGTGATTCATGGGGTCACAAAGAGTTGGACACGACTGAGCGACTGTACTGAACTGAACTGTCATTGTACTACTGTGAATTTATCCTTTTATGTCTGTTAGTGTTTTTCTTATGTATTGAGTTGCTGTGTTGGGTGCATAAGTATTTACAGTTGTTCCATTTTCATCTTGGATTGATCCATGATTATTACATAGTGTCTTTGCTTATCTGTTGTAATATTCTTTATTTTAAGGTGTATTTGTCTGCTGTGAAAATTGCTACTCCAGATTATTTTTTGATTGCTATTGCATTCTCCCACTTTCAGTCTGTATGTCTTTAGGTCTGAAGTAGGTTTCTTGAAGACTGGATATGTATGGGTTTGTTTTTGTATCCATTCAGTCATTCTGTGTCTTTTGGTTGAATCATTTAATCCATTTACATTTAAGGTAATTATTTGATATATTGATAATTCCTATTGCCATTTTCTTAGTTTTGGGGGGTTTGTTTTTATAGTTATTTTTCTTGTTTTGTGTTTGTTGTCCATATAAGCCTGTTTAACATTTGTTGTAAAGCTGATTTCAGTTCAGTTCAGTCACCTCAGTCGTGTCTGACTCTTCACGACCCCATGAATTGCAGCACGCCAGGCTTCTCTGTCCGTCACCAGCTCCAGGGTTCACTCAAACTCATGTCCATCCAGTCAGTGATGCCATCCAGCCATCTCATCCTCTGTCATCCCCTTCTCCTCCTGCCCCCAGTCCCTCCCAGCATCAGAGTCTTTTCCAATGAGTCAACTCTTCGCATGAGGTGACCAAAGTACTGGAGTTTCAGCTTTAGCATCATTTCCTCCAAAGAAATCCTAGGACAGATCTCCTTCAGAATGGACTAGTTGGAACTCCTTGCAGTCCCAGGGACTCTCAAGAGTCTTCTCCAACACCACAGTTCAAAAGCATCAATTCTTCGGCGCTCAACTTTCTTCACAGTCCAACTCTCACATCCATACATGACCACTGCAAAACCATAGCCTTGACTAGACAGACCTTTGTTGGCAAAGTAATGTCTCTGCGTTTAGTGGTACTCAATTCTGTTTTTCTTCACTGTGAAACTTTTGATTTCTCCCATCAATCTTGAATCAGATTCTTGTTGCTAGAGTAATCTTGGTTGTAGATTTTTCCGTTTCAGTACTTGAAATATATTGTGCCATTCCCTTCTAGCCTGCAGAGTTTCTCCTGAAAAATTGGGTGTTAAACTATGGAGTTTCCTTTGTATGTTACTTGTTTTCCATCACTGCTTTTAATATGTGAAAGTGAAGTCGCTTAGTCATCTCCGACTCTTTGCGCCCCCATGGACTGTAGCCTACCACTCTCCTCTCTCCATGGGATTTTCCAGGCAAGGGTACTAGCGTGGTTTTCCTTTTCCTCTCCAGAGGATCTTCCCAACCCCGGGATCGAACCCAGGTCTCCTGCATTGTAGGCAGATACTTTACCTTCAGAGCCATGAGGGAAGCTTCTTTAAGGATGCCTATAATTAGAATGTTGATGCATTTAATATTGTCTCAGATGTATCTGAGACTGTCCTTTGTTCTTTGCATTCTTTTTTACTTATTCTGCTCTTCAGCAGTTATTTCCACTATACTTCCAGCTCACTTACCTGTTCTTCTGACTTAGATATTCTGCTATTAATTTCTTGTAGAGCATTTTTAATTTCATTAATTGTGTTGTCTTTTTTTATTCTTTATTTTTTTAGGTCTTTGTTAAATGTGCTAATTGATTCTTGCATTTTTTTCATTCTATTTTTGAGGTTCTGGATCATCTTTACAATCATTACTCTGAATTCTTTTTCATGTAGTTTGCCTGTTTCTTCTTCATTTATTTGGACTGTGTGTTTCTAGGTTATTCCTTCATTTGTGCAGTATTTTTCTGCCTTCTCATTTTTCTAAAAAATTAACTCACTGTGTTTAAGGTCTTCTGTTCCCAGGTGTCTTGCTGATTCTGCTAACAGAACCAGTTGTCTTGCTCTTCCCACTGTCTGCACTGTTCACTGACGTAGGGTAGGGAAAGTGTGAGCTCAAAGCCTAGAAGGAACCTTAAGGAGCCGTAAGAACTGCACACATGTTTCTTGTCTCCCAGCTGGCACAGCAGCCATAACACAGCCTCTCTTCTGGCTGACAAAGTAGCCGTAGTAGTAGTCACAACATGTCCCTCATGTTGCTCCAGTGTAGCACTGATGGAGCAGCAGACAGGGCTTTCATGGTGATTCTCATACAGGTGGACCGCACATAGTAGCCTGTGACCAAATGATTACCTTGTAACATGATGTACAGTGCTGTAAGTGATCTCAGCTATTATATACCTGTGCAAACTCATTGTTTACAGAACATGGGGTGAGAGGGCATGAGATTGTGGGACGAGAGAACCTGAGGCCATCTTGTTAATTTCCCCATACCCAGCTTCAAGATTGTTTCTTCCTTTTGGTTTCTGCCCTTGTTGGGGAAGGTTGGTCCAGTGGTTTGTGCAGTGTAGGGTGTGACTTGTGCTTGTGTTCTGGTGGGAGGAGGTGAGTTTTTTTTTTTCCACTGTGATGGACAGGGCTGTGTGAGGTGGTAGTCCTGTCTACTGATGATTTGGTTTGTATTTTTTTTGTCTTGTTTGTTGCTTGGATAAGGTGTCCTGCATAGGGTCCTGCTGGCAGTTGGGTGACGCCAGGTCTTGTATACAGGTGGCTATCTTTGTGGGAGTTCTCACTAATTAATACTCCCTGTGGTTAGTTTAAGGCCTCTCTGGCAGTTTAAGGCCTTGGAGTTAGCAGCGCTCCTACTGCAAATGCTCTGGTCCTGATACTGAGCTTTGTGTGGTTCTACATATTATTTCCTGGTGATCAACTATTCCTGCTCCCTCTCGGCTGGTGTTCTGCAAGGTCTTCTGTATATCTAGAAGGTGTATTACTGATGTATCCAAGGAGAGAGATGTACTCTATATACACCTTTTCCTCCACATTCTTGGTTTCTCCCACATTGTAGTTTTGATTTGCGTTTTTATAATAATGAGCGGTGTTAAGCATTTTTTTCATGTGTTTATTAGCCATCTGTAATGTCTTCTTTGGAGAAATGTCTGTTGGTTTTTTTTTTATTTTAATTAGAGGATAATTACAGTATTGTGGCTATTTCTGCCATGCATCAACATGTATCTGCTGTAGAAATGTATATGTTCTTTCCCTCTTGAACCTCTCTCCTACCTCCTCCTCCATCTGATCCCTTACAGGTTGTCACAACACATTGGCTTTGGATTCCGTGCGTCATAGAGCAAATTCCCATTGGCTGTTTATTTTATATGTGATGTATACGTGTTAATGCTACTTTCTCAAATCATCCCACCCTCTATTTCCCTACTGTGTACATAAGTCTGTTCTCTGTGTTTTCATCTCCATTTCAGCTGTGCAAATAGGTTTACCAATACCATCGTTCTAGATTGCATGTATATATATTAATATAAAATATTCATCTTTCTGTTTCTGATTTACTTCACTGTGTATAGTACGCTCTGCTGCTGCTGTTAAGTCGCTTCAGTCGTGTCCGACTCTGCAACCCCATAGACGGCAGCCTACCAGGCTTCCCTGTCCCTGAGATTCTCCAGGCAAGAGTACTGGAGTGGGGTGCCATTGCCTTCTCCATAGTAGTAGGCTCTAGGCTCATCCAACTCATTAGAACTGACTGAAATGCATTGCTTTTCGTGGCTGAGTAATATTCCATTATTCATATGTGCCTCTTTTTATCCATCCTTCTGTCGATGGACATCTGGATTGCTTCCATGTCCTAGCTATTGTAAATAGTGCTGCATTGAACACTGGGGTACATGTGTCTTTTTCAGTTACAATTTTCTCAGGGGATATGCCCAGTAGTGGGATTGTTGTTTTATTGTAGCTTTATTCCTAGTTTTGTAAGAAACTTCCATTCATTCTTCCATAGTGGCTGTATCAGTTTGCATTCTCATCAACAGTGTAAGAGGGTTCCTTTTTCTCCATATTTTCTCCAGCATTTATTATTGTTCATTTTTTAATGATGGCCACTTTGATTGGTGTGAGATGATATCTCAATTGTGGTTTTGATTTGCATTTCTCTAATAATGAGCCATGTTGAGCTTCTTTTCATGGAGAAATGTCTGTTTAGGTCTTTTGCCCACGTTTTTGGTTGGGGTGTTTGTTTTTCTCCTATTGGTTTTATGAGCTGCTTGAGTCCTTTGTCAGTTGTTCCATTTGCTGTTATTTTCTCCTGTCCTGGGTGTTGTTGATTCCTTGTTTATGGTTTCCTCTGCCTTGCAGTGTTTAATTAGGCCTCATTTGTTTATTTTTGCTTTTATTTTCATTACTTTAGGAGGTAGGTCCTAAGAGGTTCTTCAGTTCAGTCACTCAGTTGTGTCCGACTCTTTGCAACCCCACGAATCACAGCATGGCAGGCCTCCCTGTCCATCACCAACTCCCGGAGTTTACTCAAACTCATGTCCATCAAGTTGGTGATGCCATCCAGCCATCTCATCCTCTGTCGTCCCCTTCTCCTCCTGCCCCCAATCACTCCCAGCATCAGAGTCTTTTCCAGTGAGTCAACTCTTCACATGATGTGGCTTTGACTGAATGGACCTTTGTTGGCAAAATAATGTCTCTGCTTTTCAATATGCTATCTAGGTTGGTCATAACTTCCCTTCCAAGGAGTGTCTTTTAATTTCATGGCTGCAATCACCATCTGCAGTGATTTTGGAGCCCCAGAAAATAAAGTCTGACACTGTTTCCACTGTTTCCCCCTCTGTTTGCCATGAAGTGATGGGACCAGATGCCATGATCTTAGTTTTCTGAAAGTTGAGCTTTAAGCCAACTTTTTCACTTTCCTCTTTCACTTTCATCAATAGGCTCTTCAGTTCCTTTTCACTTTCTGCCATAAGGGTGGTGTCATCTATGTATCTGAGGTTTACTATGATTTATGTCATGGAGTGTAATGCCTGTGTTTTCCTCTTAAGAGTTTTAGTTTCTGGGCTTACCTTTACATCTTTAATCCATTTTGAGTTTGTTTCTGTGTATGGCATTATCAAGTGTTCTAATTTTATTATTTTGCATGTAGCTCTCCAGTTTTCACAGCACCATGTATTGAAAAGAGTGTTAATAACCTAAATTTGAGCTCATTTTAAAACTACATTTCATTCTTCCTCACCTTCTGTTTTTTGTTGTCAGAATTTACATTTTTTATCTTATGTCTTCATTAATAAATTATTATAGTTGTAGTTGTTTTTGTACTCCTCTTTGGCTATTATATTAGCCGTGTAAGTAATTGATCCACCAATTTTATATTAGGCTCTTATAGAACCCGTGGCTGCAGAAGAAGACAGTCGGTACTCAAAGATACATAAGAGCAGGGTTTATTCAGCACAGGTGCTGATCCAGTGACATTAACTCCAAAGGCTGAGCACCCTGGCTTTGTTCTTGATATCTTTTATATCTTTTACCTTATATCTTTCCCCACTCAAACAGCTCAGATTCTTCTCCTTCCCCAGTAGCCTAAGTTATCAGGGATGTAAGGAGCAAGCAGAATCATAGAGGCAAAAGCAGTGATTTATGAGCTGCAGCTGTTAAAATAATGAAAGGGAAAACAAATGGGAAAGCAAAAGATTATTACTTTAATTGGGGGCTTTGATTTCACTATCTCACTCCCCTCCCTCAGTTGGACAACTGCCTCTGTGAACCTGTTACAGTTCTGATTAAGAGGGTTATGAGTTGCGAAACAAACAGGTATCCAGCGAGTATGACCTCGACCATCTCCATCATTGTTTCAAACTGTCCTAGCCAAGAGAGCCCCATCCTCCAAAGAGGCCATTTATATCCCATCCCTTCCAGGTATAAACTGGAACATGACAAATTTTCCTGATATTTTTAGCTGTCTGTTACAACTTTTCCATTGTCATCTATTTGGATACACCAGTCAGTTTAGTTGAATTTCCAGCAAGCTCTTCCTTCCTCGGCTAGGAGGTAGTCTAATGCTATTTGATTTTGATAGATGGCAGTCATCGTCTGGGATTGTTACTGTGACAGCAATTCCAATGCAGTTGTGATTTGATCATTTATAATCTCAGGTACCGCCTACAATCAGGTTATTCAGTTGAGTTTGTAAATGAGGGTGCTATATCCCCAATTCCCGTCCTGTGCCCATGTGGCCGGACAATAATATTGGATTATCTTTTGGGTGGCCACTCATCTTTGCCCCAATTTTGTTTCCCCCCCAGCTTGAGGGATTGTTTTCTCTATGTCTCAGGTTGTCATAGATTGGGTCACCCATTGTGTCCCTTTGTGAGTCGGGTAAGAGGAAGAAACCTGACTGAGTTATTCCTGTGGTGCATGTTCCTCCCCATCTGGATGGGAGTCGTCAGTAGCCCTTCTCCCACAAATCCAAAGAAGTTTCTGTGGGGCCTGCCATAAGTCTGGGGTTGTGGAGGTAAGATATTTCCAAAATGGGCTGATGCCTGGGATTGCAAGAAAGGGATTAGTATCAAGTTCATACAGTTTGAAGGGAATGCAAATGTGATTTCCATCCCCTCCTCTTTGGGGAGCCTAATACCAGGTTGGGGCCCCTGGCCACCATGAAAGGCTCTTACTGGTATCATTATAGACCAGGGGTCTTCTGCGTTTTGTCTCTCTGAGGTATAATTTGTCCCTTCCAGGCTTAGGCGTTCTTGGCTTACTGTGTCCGTGGACACAGTCCAATGCTGGATAGGAACACCTGCCCACCTACTCACTGTTTGATACCATTGGAATAGCAGGAAGGGATCCAATCTCATACCCTTTCAGGGCCATGTTTCACTCAATCAGGGCCCCTCCACAAGGCCAGCATCTAATGACATTTAATTTCTGAGCTACTTCCTTGATAAGGTGGATACAAAGATTATTTCTGGTAGTGGACAGAATCTTATCTATCCAAGTGTTAAACTTATCTTTCAGTGAGGCTAGAAGTTGATTGTACACTCCATTGGACTTTGGCTTTGGATCTGATGTCAGTGGGTCTGGCAGCCTCTCTCACCAGCATGGTAGTGGTCGCTAGTGCTCTGAGGCAGGATGGCCATCTGGCTACAACTCAGACATTCTGTTTAGTCAAGTAGGCCATCAGCCTCTGTCAAAGTCCGAATTCTTGGATCAAGACTCCTAAGGCCATGCCACTGTTTTCATGGACAAAGATTGAACTCGCTGGTTATATAGGGAGCTCCTAGGTCTGGGGCCTTGGACAGTTTGGTCTTAATTGTTTGAAAAGCACCCCTTGGCTTGGTCCCCATCCAAAGGGAGCCTTTTCTCCTTTCACAACCTCATTTAGAGGTCTGGCTGGGTCTGAAAATCCAGGGATTCATATACTGCAGAGTCCTACTGCTACCAGGAATTCATGGAACTTCTGGCAAGTGGTAGGGTTAGGGATGATACTGCTTGTTTCCTTTAAGCTGGCCCTGCATGATGTTAAAACTTACATATTTGACTTGTGTTCTATAGATTAATGCCTTTTTCTTTGACACCTGGTACCCAGCTTCCATTAACAAGGAAGGAGGGGGGCCTTTGTCTTCTAGCATCAAGCTTTTGTTGTGCTGGCCAGCACAAGGTCATTGACATATTACAGCAGGACACAGTCTAACTCCTGTCCAGGAAATTTAGCCAAGTCGCTGGCCAAACCTCCCCAAAGAGAGTAGGAAGTTCTTGAACCCCTAAGGAAATGTTGTCCAAGTGAGCTGTTCCTTGTTTCCTGTATGTGGGTTTTCTCATTCAAAGGCAAATAGTAGTTGGTTGACAGGTGCAACCAAGAGGCAGAAGGCGGCATCTTTCAAGTTCAAGCAAGTAAACCATTTGACTGTGGAAGGGATCGGTCCTAGCAGAGTGTATATATTAGCCACCGCCAGGTGCAGAGTATTTGTTGCTTCATTTACAGCTCTTAAGTCGTTATCCGATGGTAGTCATGTGTCCTGGCTTCTTCATGGGTGTTAATGGGGTGTTCGAAGTTGACTGGCATTTTATCAGAAGTCCATGTTGGAGTAGTCTGTGTAAATGAATATGGCTTCCCAATCAGGTCTCCTGGGAAATTGGTTACTGTCACAGTTTTACAATTTGAGCCCCTGGTTTCAGAACCATCAGGATGGAAGCATGGTGTTTTGCCAGACCTGGAGGATTTTTCTTAGCCCAAACTAGTGGGTGCTTAGTCTCTTAATTCAGGAGGAATGGTCCTTTCTGCTGTAGGGGAGGAATACAGCCACAATTCTTCTTGTCTCCTTACAGCAAGAGTCATAATGAAGGAGGAGGAAGGCGTTCCTACTAGTTTTAGCTGAGCTGATCCGTCAGCATTAAAGGAAATCTGGGCCCCATCTTAGCAAGCAGGTCTTTTCTCATCAGGGGAACAGGGCAATTGGGCAGGTAGAGGAATTCGTACACTACCTCATGGCCCTGCAGTCAGCTTTGTCAAGGTCCACAAAACAGCCTGCGGGTCTGGGCATCTGTGATTCCAATGATGGTAGTTTCTTTTCCTGAGAAAGAAGGCTATCTGCCAGGTGTCCATTAAATGCTTATTGCCTGTATCCACCATAAAGTGCATTGGTGGTCCCCTACTTGAATTCTGACTTTAGACTCTCAGGGGCCCAGTTGGAGAGAGCCTGGTCCACTCTAGTCGGTTTCTAGTGCAGTCAGCCTGATCAGATTAGTGCTGGGTGGCTCCGGATGATATTGGCTTGGTGGGCCTGCTGCCTTGGTTTTTTTCTTAGAGCAACTGGGGCACTCATTTTTCCAGAGTCCCTTTTCTTCTCAATAGGCACACTGATCGTGGCTGAGGGGAACTCTCCTTTTCGGATCTGGGCCTCTTGCCTTTTGGGGTGGTCCTGCCAGGGATGCGGGCTTTGACAGGGCAACTGCCAAAGCTTCATCATCTTTTTACTTTATCATCTTTTCCACTTCTTGGCATGCTGTTTGGTCACAATTGACAAAGACTTTGTTGGCTCTTTCTAGCAATTCTGTGGCATTTTGACCTGCAACCCCTTCTAACTTCTGTAATTTTTTTGGATGTCCTATTGGACCTGTCCCACAAAGGTTGCATTTATCATCTGTTGATTTTCAAGGTCTTCAGGATCAAAAAAAGTGTAGACCCAAAAGGCCTCACAGAACCTTTCATAGAAATTGGCTAGGCTTTCTTCTGGTTTTTGTAGCATCTCAGTGGTCTTAGCCATGTTAGCAGGCTTCTTTGCCCTGGCTTTTACCCCTGTATAGGATGGCCTGTCGATACATCTCCAGCTGGTTTCTTTCTTAACCCAGTATTGGGTATTGGGGTTCCAGCGGAGCTTTTCCTCCAGAAGTTCTCCAGAGCCCGATTCATTCTATTTGACCCCTGTGTCATTGGCCTAGAGCCATTTTGGGGCCTCAGTCATGACTTATTGGAGCTGTTCTGTATTGACTAGGGTGATGACAAGCTGCTGGCAGTCTAGCCAGGTGGGACAATGGGTCTGGAAGATGGATTCTAAGAGAACAACCAGCCTTTGGTGCTTTTCAGAGTACAAAGAGGAATGCTATTTCCAGTTGAGATCAGTCATGGAAAAAGGCTGGTGGTAAAAAATGGGTTCCCCCTCTTGTAGGGGCCTATTGGCAGCAGAGTCTTGTGGTCCTTGAGTCTCTCATAAGGGCATTTGTAATGCTGAGACAGCTACTCCCTGAGCTGACATGTATCGCCTAGCCTTCAGTTCTGTGATGGCTGGCCATGGGGGCGCAATAACTTCAGGAGCATCAGGAGGAGGAGGTGAAGTGGAAAGTAGTGGACTGTCTGGCAAATGGGATCTGCTGCTCTTGGTGGGGAGCTCTGGGGATGTAAGATGGGGGCACTGGAGGCATTTCTTCAACCTCACCCTGGAGAGAAGTGGTTCTTTTCTCTTGGCATGAGGTCCTTTTCTTTGATTGAGTTACTTGGATCTTACACTGTCCCTGACCTGTGGCATAGAATCGAACCCAAGGGTCCTTCAGTTCAGTTCATTTCAGTCGCTCAGTCAGACTCTTTGCAACCCCACGAATCGAAGCACGCCAGGCCTCCCTGTCCATCACCAACTCCCAGAGTTCAGTCAAACTCAGGTCCATCAAGTTGGTGATGCCATCTAGCCATCTCATCCTCTGTCGTCCCCTTTTCCTCCTGCCCTCAATCCCTCCCAGCACTCATTCTTTTCCAATGAGTCAACTCATCGCATGAGGTGGCCAAAGTACTGGAGTTTCAGCTTTAGCATCATTCCTTCCAAAGAACACCCAGAGCTGATCTCCTTTCAAATGGACTGGTTGGATCTCCTTGTAGTCCAAGGGACTCTCAAGAGTCTTCTCCAACACCACAGTTCAAAAGCATCAATTCTTCAGCGTTCAGCTTTCTTCACAGTCCAAGTCTCAAATCCATTCATGACCACTGGAAAAACCATAGCCTTGACTAGACAGACCTTTGTTGGCACATTAATATCTCTGCTATTCAGTATGCTATCTAGAGTTCTTAACTAGGCAGTTTCAACCATTGATCAATATATGGGAATTGGTCTGGGTGGCTGGGATCCCCTGTTATGACGCTATGCACTGCTTGGGCAGTGGGCACATGTAAGGTCCTTTCTGGAGGCCATCCAGCCCTGAGGGAGGGCCACTCCAGGGTAGAAGAGTGTGCAGTTTTTCAGAACTCAGTTTTACATCATAATCCCCAGAGAATCTTTTCTTAACATTCTTAACGATTCACAGTTGAGAAGTAAAATTGCCCATTATGTGAAGGGTTCCCACCCTGAGGCGGTGTTGCACAACAAACAATGGGAAACACACTCACCTTCATTGCCCTTTATGAAGATTTAGACTCGTCTAAGCATTGACATGGAGAAGGAAATGGCAACCCACTCCAGTGTTCTTGCCTAGAGAATCCCAGGGACGGGGGAGCTTGGTAGGCTGCAGTCCATGGGGTTGCTAAGAATCAGACACGACTGAGCGACTTCACTTTCACCTTTCACTTTCATGCATTGGAGAAGGAAATGGCAACCCACTCCGGTATTTTTGCCTGGAGAATCCCAGGGACGGCTGAGCCTGGCGGGCTGCCGTCTATGGGGTCGCACAGAGTCGGACATGACTGAAGCGACTTAGCAGCAGCAGCAGCAAGCATTGGCAGGTCAGTATAAACCCCCAACAGGGACCAGCCTCTCAGGAAGGGATTAAATCCTCCAAAGGCTGGCACTGCCCCGAGCCATATGAGGTCATAAGGGAACCATGAGTTAGGACCCTCTCAGGCTCCATAGCTGGAAGATGGTGGAGCATGGGGCTCTCACTTGATCACTCTCTCACACACACCAGAATTAACAGACCATCAAGGGAACAGACCCTGGAACTTGCTTCTGCTCTTCTGAGTCTGTTCAGGAAGTGGCATAGGGGGAGGCCAGCCTGGCTTAAGTGAGAGTCTCGATCCAGCAAATGGCCAGGAGGGGCCTATCCTTTCTCTGGTACAAGGGGCCAGCTTGGTTGTTGGTTTTCCAGCCAACACACCAGAAAATGTTATAGAAACTATTGTGGCAGAAGAAGACAAGTGGCACTCAAAGATGCAGAACAGCAGGATTTATTTAGCATGAATGCTGGCCCAGTGGAGTCACCTGCAAAGGCTGAGTGCTCTGACTTTTTTCTGAGTATCTTTTATACACAGTAAACTTCCTGCTCAAACAGCTCAGATCCCTCTCCTCCCCAGGTCGCCCAAGTTGCCAGGGATGTAAGGGACAAGCAAGATCATAGAGGCAAAAGTGCTGATTGATGAGCTGCAGCTGTTAAAACAGGATAGAATGGGAAAATGAAAGGTTGTTACCTAAATTGAGGGCTTTGATTTCGCTCTTATCGCAACTTTTTTTTTCCTTAATTTACTGTGTATTTACTTTTAGCTGTAAGATTTGTACTTCATATATTTCTATTACTTGGTACTTTTGCATTTCAGCTTAAAGAAACCCATTCAACATTTCTTTAAAAAGAGCGGTCTGGTGGTGATAAACTCCTTTAGTTTTTGCCTTTCTGGAAAATTCTTTGTCTTCAGTTCTGAAAGGCAAATGGTTAAATACTCATGGTTCCCAATTTTTTTTTATTTTAATCACTGAATGTATTATGTCTTTCCCTGTCTGCCTAAAAAGTTTCTACTGAAAACCTGATAATTTTGTAGAGTTTCCCTCATATATAAATAACAAGTTGTTTTCCTCTTGTAGCTTCTTGATTCTGTCTTCATGTTTTAACTTTTGACATTTTAATTCTTCGTTTTGGCCTCCTGGATTTGCATCCCTTATTTCCTTCCATAGGTTTTGACCCTTTTTTCTTCTGGACCTGTTTATAATGCGAAGGTTGGTGTGCTTGATGTTGTCTCAAAAGTCCTATAATCAGTCTCTGCTGCTGCTGCTGCTAAGTCGCTTCAGTCGTGTCCGACTCTGTGTGACCCCATAGACAACAGCCCACCAGGCTCTCCCATCCCTTGGATTCTCCAGGCAAGAGTACTGGAGTGAGGTGCCATTGCCTTCTCCATAATCAATGTCTACTTGTTTTTATTTCTTTTTTGCTATAGTTAGGTGAATTCCAGTGCCATATGTTTGAGTTCACTAACCCTTTTCATGGAGAAGGCAATGGCACCCCACTCCAGTACTCTTGCCTGGAAAATCCCATGGACGGAGGAGCCTGGTAGGCTGCAGTCCATGGGGTTGCTAAGAGTCAGACACAACTGAGTGACTTCACTTTCATGCATTGAAGAAGGAAATGGCAACCCATTCCAGTGTTCTTGTCTGGAGAATCCCAGGGATGGGGGAGCCTGATAGGAGGCCGACTATGGGGTCGCACAGAGTCGGGCACGACTGAAGCGACTTAGCAGCAGCAGCAGCCCTTTTCATGCTTCATATAATTTGTTGCTGATTTTTTTTTCCTTTTTTTAAAAAATTTATTTTAATTGGAGGCTAATTACTTTACAGTATTGTAGTGGTTTTTGCCATACATTGACATGAATCTGTTGCTGATCTTTTTGTTGTGTGTTTGCAGTTTAGTTATTTTATTCTTAAGTTGTGTTGTTTCTGTTTGTTACTTGTATAACTTGTATTTTCCGTTAAAAACTTTCACTTCAATTTTCTATTCTTCAGAGCTCAGTGAGAATCTTAGGGTTGTTACTTTGAACTTTTTATCATGTAAACTATTTATCTCTCAGTAATTATTTTTTTGAAGTTTTATCTTTTTCTTCTACTTGTAATATATTCCTCTGTTTATTTTATTTGACTCTCTGTGTTGGTTTCTTTAATAAAACAACCTCCTCTCCCATTCTCCCCATTTGGAAGGTGTGACTTCATGTTCTAGATGTTAGCCAAACAAATGCATAGGCTAAAAGTTGAGAATTATGTTTTATTTTATGGACAAAACTAAAGATCTTGGATATCTCTGTGTGACTGCTGTTAAGAAGTAAGGGCAAAGAAGAGGATATATAGGAATTTTTGCAACAGAGACCAGGTAGTTGGAAATCAAATGATTACTGTTATTTAGCAAAAATCAGGTATACCAAGTTTTAATGAGTGTAGTACTTTTTTCTGTATTGGAAGTTGCAGGACTCTGGGTTGGTTGAAATCATTCCTGTGGTATCCATCTTAGCTATATAAGGCCAGTGTCCTGCTTTTGTCCATCCTGAATCTATTCAGTGTTCATCCTGAGGGGTGATGGCAGTGTGACTGCAGTGGCTGATGGTTTTATGGCTACAACACCCTTTGTTTACTAATATGGCAGGTGAGATTTTTCATTTCACAGAGATAAAACTTGTGATTGAATTTTACCTCAACTCTTGTTTGTCTCACAAATGATTCTTATATTTCAAGCAGTCTACTTTCTTCTTAGTGGGTCTCAAGTCATTTAAGTGTACCAAGACCTGTCAGCGTCAGAAAAGGACAGATTTCATTTACAGCTAGATTCAGCATGATTGATAGCCAGGCACTTCGGGCAGCAGCTTTGGAAACATACAAATATGCTTCTTTGATGGGAAGAATAAGATATAGGTGTTGCTTTCTTTTTTTTTTTAATATAAACTTATTTATTTTAATTGGAGGCTAATTACAATATTGTATTGGTTTTGCCATTCTTCAGCATGAATCTGCCATGGGTGTACATGTGTTCCCCATCCTGAAAGCCCCGCCTACCTCCCTCCCCATACCATCCCTCTGGATCATCCAGTGTACCAGCCCCAAGCATGCTGTATCATGCATCAAACCTGGACTGGCGATTCATTTCATATATGATATTATACATGTTTCAATGCCATTCTCCCAAATCATCCCACCCTCTCCCTCTCCCACAGAGTCCAAAAGACTGTTTTATACATCTATGTCCTTTTTGCTGTCTCATATACAAGGTTATCATTACCATCTTTCTAAATTCCATATATATGCATTATTATTCTGTATTGGTGTTTTTCATTGTGGCTTACTTCACTCTGTATAATAGGCTCCAGTTTCATCCACCTCATTAGAACTGATTCAAATGTATTCTTTTTAATGGCTGAGTAATACTCCATTATGTACATGTACCACAGCTTTCTTATCCATTCATCTGCTAATGGACATCTAGGCTGCTCCCATGTCCTGGCTATTATAAACAGTGTTGTGATGAACATTGGGGTACACGTGCCTCTTTCAATTCTGGTTTCCTCGATGTGTATGCCCAGTAGTGGGATTGCTAGTCATAAGGCAGTTCTATTTCCAGTTTTTTAAGGAAACTCCACACTGTTTTCCATAGTGGCTGTACTAGTTTGCATTCCCACCAACAGTGTAAGAGGGTTCCCTTTTCTCCACACTGTCTCCAGCATTTATTGCTTGTAGACTTTTGGATCGCAGCCATTCTGACTGGCATGAAATGGTACCTCATAGTGGTTTTGATTTGCATTTCTCTGATAATGAGTGATATTGAGCATCTTTTCATGTGTTTGTTAGCCATCTGTATGTCTTCTTTGGAGAAATGTCTGTTTAGTTCTTTGGCCTGTTTTTTGATTGGATGGTTTATTTTTCTGGATTTGAGCTGCAGGAGTTGCTTATATATTTTTGAGATTAGTTCTTTGTCACTTGCTTCATTGGCTATTATTTTCTCCCACTGTGACGGCTGTCTTTTCATCTTGTTTATAGTTTCCTTTTAGTGCAGAAGTTTATAAGTTTAATTAGGTCCCATTTGTTTATTTTTGCTTTTATTTCTAATATTCTGGGAGGTGGGTCATAGAGGATCCTGCTTTGATTTATGTCACAGAGTGTTTTGCCCATGTTCTCCTCTAGGAGTTTTATAGCTTCTGGTCTTAAACATTTAGATCTTTAACCCATTTTGAATTTATTTTTGTGTATGGTGTTAGAAAGTGTTCTAGTTTCATTCTTTTACAAGTGGTTGACCAGTTTTCCAAGCACCATTGTTAAAGAGATTGTCTTTTCTCCATTGTATATTCTTGCCTCCTTTGTCAAAGATAAGGTGTCCATAGGTGTGTGGGTTTATCTCTGGGCTTTCTGTTTTGTTCCATTGATCTATATTTCTGTCTTTGTGCCAGTACCATACTGTCTTGATGACTGTGGCTTTGTAGTAGAGCCTGAAGTCAGGGTGCATATATATTTATAATTGTTATATCTTCTTCTTGGATTGATCTTTTGATCATTATGTAGTCTCCTTCATTGTCTCTTTTCACAGCCTTTGTTTTAAAGTCTATTTTATCTGATATGAATATTGCTACTCCTGATTTATTTTGATCTCTGTTTATGTGGAATATCTTTTTCCAGCCCTTCCCGTTCAGTCTCTTTCCCTTGTTTTGAGGTGGGTCTCTTGTAGACAACACATATAGGGGTCTTGTTTTTGTATCCATTTAGCCAGTCTTTGTCTTTTGGTAGGGGCATTCAACCCATTTACATTTAAGGTAATTATTAATAAGTATGATCCTGTTGCCATTTACTTTATTGTTTTGGGTTCGAATTTATACACCCTTTTTGTGTTTACTGTCTAGAGAAGTTCCTTTAGTATTTCTTGGAGAGCTGGCTTGGTGGTGCTGAATTCTCTCAGCTTTTGCTTGTCTGTAAAGCTTTTGATATCTCCATCATATTTGAATGAGATCCTTGCTGGGTAGAGTAATCTGGGCTGTTGGTTATTTTCTTGTTGTTGTTTGTATTTTCTTTCATCACTTAAAGTATGTCTTGCCATTCCCTCCTGGCCTGAAGAGTTTCTGTTGAAAGATCAGCTGTTATCCTTATGGGAATCCCCTTGTGTGGTATTTGTTGTTTTTCCCTTGCTGCTTTTAATATTTGTTCTTTGTGTTTGATCTTTGTTAATTTGATTAATATGTGTCTTGGGGTGTTTCGCCTTGGGTTTATCCTGTTTGGGACTCTCTGGATTTCTTGAACTTGGATGATTATTTCCTTCCCCATTTTAGAAAAGTTTTCATCTATTACCTCCTCAAGTATTTTCTCATGGTCTTTCTTTTTGTCTTCTTCTTTTGGGACTCCTGTAATTCAAATATTAGGGCATTTAAATCATCCTGGAGGTCTCTGAGATTGTCCTTGTTTCTTTTAATTCATTTTTCTTTTTTCCTCTCTGATTCATTTATTTCTACTATTCTATCTCTACTTCACTAATCCTATCTTCTGCCTCCCTTATTCTACTGTTTGTTCCTCCAGAGTGTTTTTGATCTCATTTATTGCATTATTCATTATATACTGATTCTTTTTTATTTATTCTAGTTCAGTTCAGTTCAGTCTCTCAGTCGTGTCTGACTCTTTGAGACCCCATGAATGGCAGTACACCAGGCCTCTCTGTCCATCACCAACTCCCAGAGTTCATTCAAACTAATGTCCATCAAGTCAGTGATGCCATCCAGCCATCTCATCCTCTGCCGTCTGCTTTTCCTCCTGCCCCCAATCCGTCCCAGCACCAGAGTCTTTTCCAGTGAGTCAACTCTTCGCATGAGGTGGCCAAAGTACTGGAGTTACAGCTTTAGCATCACTCCTTCCAAAGAACACCCAGGGCTGATCTCCTTTAGAATGGAATGGTTGGATCTCCTTGCAGTCCAACGGACTCTCAAGAGTCTTCTCCAACACCACAGTTCAAAAGCATCAATTCTTTGGTGCTCAGCTTTCTTCACAGTCCAAATCTAACATCCATACGTGACGACTGGAAAAACCATAGCCTTGATTTGACGGACTTTTGTTGGCAAACTATGTCTCTATTTTTCAATATGCTATCTAGGTTGATCATAACTTTTCTTCCAAGGATTAAGCGTCTTTTAATTTCATGGCTACAGTCAACATCTGCAGTGATTTTGGAGCCCCCCCCAAAATAAAGTCTTACACTTTTTCCACTGTTTCCCCATCCATTTCCCATGAAATGATGGGACCAGATGCCATGATCATCATTTTCTGAATGTTGAGCTTTAAGCCAACTTTTTCACAAACCTTTCTTACATCTTCTCAATCCTTGTCTCCAGGCTATTTATCTGTGATTCCATTTTGATTTCAAGATTTTGGATCATTTTCACTATCAGTATTTGGAATTCTCTATAGAGATAGATTCCCTATCTCTTCCTCTTTTATTTGGTTTGGTGGACGTTTATCCTGTTCCTTTAGCTGCTGGGTTCCTCTGTCCCTTCACCCTGTTTATTATATTACTATGTTTGGGGTGGCCTTCGTGTATTCTGGCAGTTTGTGGAGTTCTCTTTATTGTGGAGTTTTCTTGCTGGGGGTAGGGTTTTATGGATGGCTTGTCAAGGTTTCCTGGCTAGGGAAGCCTGTGTAGGTGTTTTGCTGGGTGGAGCTGGATTTCTTCTCTCTCGAGTGCAATGAAGTGTCCAATAATGAGTTATGAGATATCAGTGCATTTGGAGTGACTTGGGCAGCCTGTATATTGAAGCTCAGTGTTGTGTTCCTGTGTTGCTGGAGAATATGAGTGATATGTCTTGCTCTGGAACTTGTTGGCCCTTGGGTGGTGCTTGGTTTCAGTGTAGTTATGGAGGTGTTTGATGAGATCCTGTCGATTAGTGTTCCCTGGAGTCAGGATTTCTCTGGTGTTCTCAGGATTTGGACTTAAGCCTCCTGTTTCTGATTTTCAGTTATTTTTACAGTAGAGTCAAGACTTCTCCACCTATGCAGCACCATTGATAAAACATTTAGGTTAAAGATCAAAAGTTTCTCCACATTGAGGGACACCCAGAGACGTTCACAGAGTTACATGGAAAAGAGAAGAGGGAGAAGGAAGTTAGAGGCGACCCAAATGAGATGAGGTGCAATCCAAAGAAGGGAGAGCAAGCTAGACAGTAATCACTTCCTTATGTGCGCTGCACAGTATGGACTGCTCACAGACGTTCACGGAGTTACACAGAGAATAAAAGAGGGAGGAAGGAGACAGAGGTGGCCAGGAGGATAAAGGGGGGAATGAAAAGGAGAGAGACAGATCCAGCCAGTAATCAGTTCCCTAAGTTTTCTCCACCATGTGGAACACACTTAGAGATTCACAGAGTTGGGTAGTGAAGAGAAGCGGGAGGGAGGAGATAAAGGTGACCTGGTGGACAAAAAGGAGTGTCCACAGAGGGAGAGAGCAGTCAAGACAGTAATCTCTCTCCCAAGTGAAAATGAGTACTGAAATTGGGTTCTTAAAAGTACAAAATAGATAATAAATACCTAAAAGCAAAGATTAAAAATCCAGAGTAGAGGTTGGATTTTCAAAATTACAATATTAAAGAAAAGAAAAAAAGAAAAAGTCACAAAATTATAAAATATATATATATATATGAAGTTTGCTTTAATGGCATTAAAACATGTATAATATCATATAAGAAATGAATCAACAGTCCAGGTTCGATGCAGGATACAGGAAGCTTGGGGCTTGTGCACTGGGATAACCCAGAGGATAGTATGGGGAGGGACGTAGGATGGGGTTCAGGATGGGGAACACATGTACACCCCTGGCGGATGCATGTTGATGTATGGCAAAACCAATACAATATTGTAAAGTAAAAAAAAAAGTATAATAAAAATTTTAAAAGAAAAGAAGAAAAAAATAGGGTCTCTATTTTCAAAGTAATAGGTTATAAAAATGAATATTAATGGAGTAATAGAGGACTTAAATTTTTAAAAAATTTTAAAAAAGAGATAATAAAAACAGTAAGAATATATCTAGGACTTTCTCTGGTGTTGTTGTGGGCAGTGTGGGGTCACTTCATTTTCAGATAGTTCCTTGATCCAGCTTATATTTCTCAGGATCTGTAGGCCCCTTCCTATGTAGTCGGTACTAATGACAGGGTTTTAATCTTTTGCACCTGTCACTTCCAAGGCGGTTCCCTCTGTTTTAGTTTCTTCTGTTTGCTGGTCTCTTCAGTGTCTATTTTCGCCCTGACACAAGAGGGTGTGGTGGACACGTTTTTAGGCTCACTTGTTCAGGCACGCTGTGGAGAGGGAGTGACGCTGTAAACAAATAACACTGGCGTGTGCTCACAGTGCCTCAGCCACACTGGGCCTGCCCCACTCACAGCGTGTGTGCCCTCCCTGCCCACACTGCTCAGGCTCTAGGTTGCTCCACTGGGAACTCTCTGAGGCCAGCCCTGGGCTGCATGCACCTCCCAGGTCTAAGCCGCTCAGGTTCAGGCCCTCTGGTAGTCAGTCCTCAGAGGAGCAGACTCTGTTCGGCCTGCGTTTTCTGCCCTTCCCAGGTCTGAGCAGCTCAGGTGATGAAATATTTGGCGAGCACAGTCGCTGCGACTTATCGCCTTCCCCGTCCCTGCCACTCGGTTTTCTGGGTGTACAACCAGCACACCTCAGGCGGATGTTTACTGTCCAGAACCCCAAGAAGTCTTAGTTAGCAAAGAAGGCTGCTTGCAGTTTAGTAGATAATGCCTCCCTGGGGCTGCAGTTGCCATCGTCTGGTTCAGTCCTTGTTCTTTGAGCGTACCTGACGGTGTCTTAGGTTAGGGCTTTTCGCATGGTAGCTATCCCACAGTCTGGTTTGCTAGCCCAAGTTAGTTCCCTCAGATAGCGCTCAGGGCATTCAAGCGGGGTCCTTACTCTAAGCAATGCAGCCTGCGCCTCCCTGCCCAGCCCCCGCTTGCTAGTGGTGGGTGCAGGCATCTGCAGCTGCTTCTCTGCTGGGAGAGTTACTGTTGGGCACCTGATCTGTGGGTATTAATTATTTATTTATTATTCCTCCCAGTTATGTTGCCCTCTGTGGTTCCAGTGCTCACCACAGACTCAGCAGTGAGAGTGTTACCTGGTGTTTGGAAACTTCTCTCTTTTTAAGACTTTCTGTCCAGGATGGAGCTCTGTCCCTACCTCTATGTCTCTCTTTTTGTCTTTTATATTCTTTCCTACTTCCTTTCGAAGACAATGGGCTGCTTTTCTGGGTGCCTGATCTCCTCTGCCAGCATTCAGAAGTTGTTTTGTGGAATTTACTCAGCGTTTAAATGTTCTTTTTGATGAATTTGTTGGGGAGAAAGTGGTCTCCCCGTCCTATTCCTCCGCCATCTTAGGACCACCTCAGGTGTTGCTTTCTGAACACTGAGTGCTTAATGAAAGCCAGCTCAGAACTATTTATTTTTTACTACCATCCTATGAACACATTATGCTGGCCACTAGGGCCGTGCTATCAGGATAGCATGGTAGCCACAAAAGCTGGTGCATCAGGCATGAAGTCAGGCTTTCGGAGAAGTCAAGCTTTAGAGGCTGTAGTAGAGGAAGATGATGAAAATAGTGCCTGTGGTTCTCCATGGTCTCTAAGGGCAATTATATTTGACCCTTAATTGTATTTAGAAATCTGCCCCTTCAGGCCAGATCTTGTTTCACATATAGATGGGTTACACTTAGGTGTCTGTGTCTTTGTTGTGCTTAGGTTTGAGGTTAGCCAAAAGAAAGTATTCTTGGTTTATAACAGACCCACAGGACCCACAAGTGCAAACCCCATTGGTCACAAGAGCTAGGCAGTTAAGGGGCATCCCCTGGGTGATGGCCATAAAAATTGGAGAGCCAGACAGACTCTCTTTTGGGAGAAGAGATACTGATGATCTTTTGCACAGTAGAGGTTCCTTGTGCATGTTTCCCTTCCCCAAGGCCACCTCAGTGGGTCTCTACATGTGCGCCAAACTAGAAGCCTGCCCCTCACTCCAAAGCCATGAGTATCTTAACAAGCCTCTTTCAAACACATACTGGGCCTTTCTGTATGCTGTCCCTCTGCTGGCTGGATCCAGGGCTTGGTTAGTCCATATGTGTATAACTGTTTTTCAGTTCCATAGAGCTTTGTGAGTTTTTCTAGGATCCAAGCCCCATTTATTTTCACATCTACATGTTTTGAGATCTTGTCTTTCAGGTGCAGGTCTTAAAAGTTGAGGTGCCTGATGTAAGGTTTCAGTATGTAGGTGTAGATTCACTGTGTCACTGGGAGGAGGGGGTGGGATCCTTCTTTGTCTTCACATTGAACCAGAAGTCTGACACCATCATCCATAAAGTCTGCATTCTGATGAAGGCTTTCCACCAGCTTTTAACTTGAGATGCAGCTGAATCATGTTTTTACCCATTCTGCCTATTTCTGCTTTTCATTGAAGTTTCATTCTTGTACATTTAAATTATTCATAAAAATCAACTTTTACCATTTTACTCTGTTTTCTGCACTGCTCTTTCATCGTTAATTGAATTTTTGCAGTAAATCATTTTAAGTTCCTTAGTTAATTCATTTTTAGTCTCTTTTTGGTGGTTATAATGAGGATTGCACGTGACATTCTCAAGTTACTAACACTCTTTAGCATTTATTTCAAAAGTATACAGAAGCTCTCAAATGCAGCTCTGTTAGCACCTTTCACTTATTAATGTCACAGAAATTTAATGTTTATTCATTATGCGCCTAATATAGCCTAATTATTTTTTAAGATGTCTTATCTCTTTATTATCTTTAAAAAATTCATTTATTATTTATTTATTTTATTTTTGGTTTCCTGGGTCTTTGTTGCTGTGTGAGCTTTTCTCTGGTTGTAGCAAGTGGGGATTACTCTGTAGTTGTAGTGTGTGGGCTTCTTATTGCAGTGGCTTTTCCACTAGCAGTGGAATACCATCTCTAGTGCACTAGGACTTCAGTATCTGTGGCACGTGGACTCAGTAATTGCAACTCTTGGTCTCTAGAGCACAGGCTTAGTTGTGGCACTCTGTCTTAGTTGCTTCATGGTATGTTAGATATTCCCAGATCAGAGATTGAACCCATGTCTTCGGCATCAGCAGGTGGATTCTTACCACTGAGCCACCATGGAAGCCCTATGGAGTATATTAATATTTCATTTTTGAAGGACTTTTTCTAGACATAGAGTTCTCAGTTGAGGGTCTCCTCTTCCAGCATTTTTAAAAGCTGCTGACTTCTGGCCTCCCGAGATTCATGCTGAGGAATTTTCTGATTATGTTAACAAGGATCTTTTGTATGTGGTAAATTTGGCATTGGACAGTTTTACGACTGTTTCAGTGTGACTCTAGGAGTTTGTTGGGCTTGCACATTCATATCTTGGTATAAGATTTGGGAAATTTTTCATCATTGTTTCTTCAAATAACCTTTCTACCCACTTCTGTCTGTTTTCTCTGTGTGGTATCCCACACTGAATGTATTGGTCCACTTGATGGTATCCCACAGATTCCTTAGCTCTTAGATTGCTCCTCAGTCTATATTAATTCCATTTCCCTGGAGTTGGTAATTTCTGTTGTTCTGCAAGTACACTGATTCTTTGTTATCTTTAATCAGATTTTTAATCCCTTTAGTGAATTTCTTGTTTTAATTATTGTACTTTTCTTTTCTAGATTTTTTTTTCCCCCCTTTTGGTTCCTTTCTATGGTTTCTGTTGATTTTTTCCATTTTACTCATGCATTGTTTCTTCACTTTGTCTGCTTCCTTAACCTCTTATGCATTTTAACTACAGTTATTTTAAAGTCTTTTGTGAATCTACTATCTAGTCTTCCTCTTGGACAGTTTGGTTGATTGGTCTTGTGTCTTTGAATGGGCCATACTTTATTTCTTTGTATGCCTTATGATTTTTGTTATTAACTGTACATTTGAATCTTACAGTGTAGTATTTCTAGATATGAGATTCCCTTTACCAAGGTCTGTTGTGTTTTTATTGTTTTGTTTGTTTTAAAATGTCTCTTTGCTAGAGATCAGTCTGAGATGAAAATCTAATCTAAGGTGTTCTCAGATAATCTTTGATCCTGAGCTTGCATGGTGATTTTCTAAATTTCCCAAATGGAATTGGTTTTGAATGTTTTAGTGCTTAAATATCTGGCTCTTCAAAGGAAATAAAAAGGATAAATGAAAGGGAAAATGATAAAATGGATCCTATTTCCTTCAGTGGTTCACATGGAGCTGTTTACAATAGTGGTGACCCTTGTCTGTGTCTGCCTTGTTATGATCAAGTGTTAGTTATAAATCCACAATCAGAATACAGACCTCCGACATTTTGGAGGCCTAAGTCTTTATAGCTTATTGTGGCTCATGTAAGCCACTCCAGGAATTTTAATATGACCACCTGCAATGGAGCTGTGGAATGGAAAAATAAAAAGCTTGCTACACTGCTAGTGGTTAAATGAGGCAAATTTAATCACAGTTTACTGACCATTTATTTCTTTGGAAATTGTAGGCCTTTGTATAAACTTCACATTTCCAAAATAATTGTATCACTTTGTGTCAGTGCAGTTATCTGGATATGGAGATAGACCCATCCACTGTGCTGTCTTCCATGATGACATTTCAGCTTCTTGATCATCTCATGTATCAGAGGACTGTAAGTGAAAAGTACAGATACTCTGTTCAGACTGTCACCATTGATTCAGCACTCTTTTTGAAGAATTCTCACTGCCTTTGTTTTCTGTGACTCTTGCAGCCACTTCTGCATTCACTCTCTACTTTCTCTTTGCCAATACCACTGTCTTTGTTTTTTCCCTTAAGTTTCATACATTATAAAAATCACTCTCTTTGGAAATATTTCTTATCTTGTTTATTCATTCTGCCTGCCTACCTAAAAATATAACTAGGCAGATGATAATGCAATTGAGTCTTTGTTATCCTGTGATCTTTTTAATACTTCTTTCTCCACATTCACTATCCAGTTATAAAAATACCAGTGAGATACCAATTTTTTATTAAATATTAACCCTCAACTTTTCTCTACCTCTCTCTGCAGTGTAAGACTATGCCTTTTATTCCTTAGAGCACATAGAAACCATCAGTTTGACATCTCCATGTCATATATGTCAGATTAACTGCATTTACGTCTTTCTTCTGGAGTCTCTCATACATTAATGTTTGTTTCAATGTCTAGTACCTAGTCTGTTTAGTGAAATATATCTCCATTAGTGGAATGTCAGTGTTCTGATCTGCTGTATCATTATTTTTGTTATTACTGTTACTATTGAATTTATAATTAAAATCTGCATTATTGGGATTTTATTCATCATCTGGTGGTGTATGAGCAGTTTGGAGTACTGGAGAAAGAGTTTTAGTTACAGATAATTTGTGCGAAATCTATACTAATTTGTGTGCTCTTCTCATTGGGCTTCTCTGGTTTCTTAGCAGTAAAGAATCTTCCTGCAATGCAGAAGGCCAAGGAGATTGGAAGATCCCCTGGAAAAGGGAGTGGCAACCCACTCCAGTATTCTTGGCTAGAGAGTTCCATGGACAGAGGAGCCTGGATGACTATAGTCCATGAGGTCACAAAGAGTTGGACATAACTAAGAAAGCTCTTCTCATAGTCCACCAGTTCAGTACAGTCACTGAGTCGTGTCTGACTATTTGCAACCCCATGAACCACAGCACACCAGGCCTCTGTGTCCATCACCAACTCCCAGAGTCCACCCAAATCCATGTGCATTGGGTGACTCTATCCAACCATCTCATCCTCTGTCATCCCCTTCTCCTCCTGCCTTCAGTCTTTTCCAGCATCAGGGTCTTTTCAAGTGAGTCAGCTCTTCCCATCAGGTGGCCAAAGTATTGGAGTTTCAGCTTCAACATCAGTCCTTCCAGTGAAAACCCAGGACTGATCTCCTTTAGGATGGACTGGTTGGATCTCCTTGCAGTCCAAGTGACTCTCAATTGTCTTCTCCAACACAACAGTTCAAAAGCATCAATTCTTCTGCGCTCAGCTTTCTTTATAGTTCAACTCTCACATCCACACATGACCACTGGAAAAACCATAGCCTTGACTATATGGACCTTTTTTGACAAGATAATGTCTCTGCTTTTTAGTATGCTCTCTATGTGTGCTCTCTTTAGTATGGTCATAACTTTTTTTCCAAGGAGTAAGCGTCTTTTAATTTCATGGCTGCAGTCACCAGCTGCAGTGATTTTGGAGCCCCAAAACATAAAGTCTGACACTGTTTCCACTGTTTCCCCATCTATTTCCCATAAAGTGGTGGCACCAGATGCCATGATCGTATAGTTTTCTGAATGTTGAGCTTTAAGCCAACTTTTTCATTCTCCTCTTTCACTTTAATCAAGAGGCTCTTTAGTTCCTCTTCACTTTCTGCCATAAGAGTGGTGTCATCTGCATTTCTGAGGTTACTGATATTTCTCCTGGCAATCTTGATTCCAGCTTGTGCTTCTTCCAGCCCAGTGTTTTTCATGATGTATTCTGCATATAAGTTAAATAAACAGGGTGACAGTAGATAGCCAGGACTTAATCCTTTTCCTATTTGGAACCAGTCTGTTGTTCCATGTCCAGTACTAACTGTTGCTTCCTGACCTGCATACAGGTTTCTCAAGAGGCAGGTCAGGTGGTCTGGTATTCCCATGTCTTTCAGAATTTTCCACAGTTTATTGTGATCCACACAGTCAAAGGCTTTGGCATAGTCAGTAAAGCAGAAATAGATATTTTTCTGGAGCTTTCTTGCTTAAGATATAAAAGCAAGTAAGATATAAAAGTAAAAGCTTTTTTTTACCCCCTCTGGAATTTGAATGAAGCTCTTTGTAATAGCTGTAAATATTTTACTTGTAAGGACACTTCATATTTTTCCTGTATATATCATTTTTGCGCTTTGAATGCTTGATGGGTGAACACTAAGTTTTACTGAAATGTCAGCAAGGCTGCCTTTTTATCTGTTAATATAAAATATAAGAAATTACTCTAACTCTAAAATTGCCTCTTTACTCACAAAGACTCCTGAGTGCTGCTTATTTTTTTCAACAAAGTATCCCTCACATGTTCTTATAGAAAAGTAAAACTGGCAGGTGTTGATTTGTAACAAGTTTTCCCAAGAGATATATTTTTCTTTTAGTAAAATAATAAGCAATGAAATTGGGTTTCTTCTTGTGTTAAATGACTTGTGTACTTTCTTATGACAGCTAATTATGAGAAGTAGAAAAAGTTCCATGATTATAATTTGAATTTTTCCAGTTGTAATATAAAAATTCTGACTGCTTTATAAACCTAAAGTGCTTATTAATTTTAGCTGGAAGAGAGCAGGAATGTTCAAAAGCAAATGAAGATTTTGCAAAAGAAGCAAGCCCAGATTGTGAAAGAGAAAGTTAATTTGCAGCATGAGCACAACAAGGCTATCTTGGCAAGAAGCAAACTTGAATCGCTTTGCAGGGAACTCCAGCGTCACAATAAGACATTAAAGGTGAGTTGGTTCCTTTTTCTGTTTTTGTTTTTTTTTAGATAGATTGATTTTATAATCACTGCATATCTGTTTGAAGTAAATCCTTGCATCATTTGCTTTAGTGAGAGTTAGTTATGGCTGCTATTTGATAACTTCTGGGTTCAGTTGCTCTGGTAAATTAAGTTCCTGAGCAGAGCAGTCTATGCAGTCCTCAAAGACAAGTTGTTCAGTTGCTCAGTTGTGTCTGATTCTGAAAAAACATAGACTGCAGCATGTCAGGGTTCCCGGTCTTCACTATCTGCTGGAGTTTGTCCAAATTCATGTTCATTGAGTCGATGATGCCGTCTCATCCTCTGTTGCCCTCTTCTCCTTCTACTTCAGTCATTCCCAGCATGAATGTCTTTTCTCTTGGGTCAGCTCTTCACATCAGGTGGCCAAAGTATTGGAGCTTCAGTTTACCATCAGTCTTTGCAATAAATATTCAGATTTGACCTTTAGGATGCAAGGGACTCTCAAGAGTCTTCTCCAACAGCATGATTTGAAAGCCTCAGTTCTTTGGCACTCAGCCTTCTTTGTAATCCAACTCTTGCATCTGTATGTGACTACTGGAAAAACTTATCTTTGACTAAATGGACCTCTGATGGTAAAGTAATGTCTCTGCCCAAGAAGCAAGCATCTTAATTTTATGGCTGCAGTCACCATCAGCAGTGACTTCGGAGCCCAAGAAAATAGTCTGCCACTGTTTGCATTTTTTCCCAGTCTGTTTTCTGCGAAGTGATGGGATGGGATGCCATGATCTTAGTTTTTTGAATGCTGAGTTTAAAGCCAGCTTTTCCATTCTCCTCTTACATCTTCTTAATTAAGAGGCTCTTTTAGTTCCTCTTTGCTTTATGCCATAAGGGTGGTGTCATCTGCATGTCTGAGGCTGTTGATATTTCTCCTGGCAATCTTGATTCCAGCTTGTGAGTCATCTAGTCTAGCATTTTACATGATGTACTCTGAATATAAATTTAATAAGCAGGGTGACAATATACAGCCTTGATGTACTTTCCCAGTTTTGAACTAGTCTGTTGTTTCATGTCCAGTTCAAAATGACAAATTAGCCTTGCCTTTTATTTTGCTTGGGGGTAATGCTGTGTTTGTTGTCATTGTATATCAAAGATTCATTCTTCCTAGTCAACATTGTTTTCCTAGTCAACAGATTCAAGGAAGAGCTCCTTAATAATAATTCATAATTGATCACAGGGAAATTAGACTGTACTGATACTTACGACAAAAACTGCCCTGCTTAAAAAATATAAGGTTGCCATATATTCTTCTAATCATTAATGTAGTTTTGATTACTGTGTCCTCCTTGGATAACGAGTGAAATGGCTTGGATGAAATAAATTATAAACTGGTCAAAAGGAGTTTAAAGGCAAAGCAGGTTGCAGAGCTCTACTGTGGATGCTAATTGGATAGTCTCCTTTGCTATTCTTTGCACATCTTCAACTATTTAATAGTTGCCACATACTTTAGAATAGTACTTATCCCTTAGCTGATTTAAGGACAGTTGTAAAGGCAGAGGAACCAGCTATCAAAATTTTTGTCGGTAGGGAAGGACAAAGAGTAGAGAAGCTCTAGAAAGAATCTGTCTCTATATGGGAACATGTCTGTCTTTCAGTTCAGTTTAGTCACTCAGTCATGTCCAACTCTTTGCAACCCCATGAATTGCAGCATGCCATGCCTCCCTGTCCATCACCAACTCTAGGAGTACCCAAACTCATGTCCATCGAGTCAGTGATGCCATCCAGCCATCTCATCCTCTGTCGTCCCCTTCTCCTCCTGCCCCCAATCCCTCCGAGCATCAGGGTCTTTTCCAATGAGTCACCTCTTCACATGAGATGGCCAAAGTATTGGAATTTCAGCTTCAGCATCAGTCCTTCCAATGTAAAGAATGTCATTAAAGAGTTGGAGTATGATTTTGATCACACATGCTTGACATATGATTACCCCTGTTTCTGAAAATTCCAAGTATCTAGAATATAGATATTCAGAACATCATTGGATATTCATTGGAATATCCTGAATATTCACTGGACGGACTGATGCTGAAGGTGAAATCCAATACTTGGATTTGTTTGGATGGCATCACTGACTCAATGCACATGAGTTAGAGTGAACTCATCACTGTCTCAGTCCAATTCATTGGAATATCCTGAATATTCACTGGACAGACTGATGCTGAAGGTGAAATCCAATACTTGGAAATGTTTGGATGGCATCACTGACTCAATGCACATGAGTTAGAGTGAACTCCGGGAGTTGGTGATTGACAGGGAGGCCTGGCGTGCTGCAGTCCATGGACTCGCAAAGAGTTGGACATGGCTGAGCAACTGAACTGAACTGAAGAAGAATATAGGACAACTTTTGAAGTGATCATCATCTAGTGGTGTGTGTGTTTTTAATCCCCCCCCCCTTTTTTTTAATATGAAATGAAAATTTTTGTTCTGTTGTTTAATTGCCCATTCATGTCTGATTCTGCGACCCTATGGACTGTAGCACGCTGGGCTTCCCTGTCCCTTACCATCTCCTGAAGTTTGCCCATGTTCACGTGCATTGCATTGGTTATGCTATCAGCAGTCTCATCTTCTGATGCTCTCTTCTCCTTCTTCCCTCAATCTCACCCAGCATCAGGGACTTTTCCAGTGAGTCAGCTGTTTGCATCAGATAACCAGAATACTGGAGCTTCAGCTTGATTGTCAGTCCTTTCAACAAATATCAGGGTTGATTTCCCTTGAGATTGACTTATTTGATCTCCTTGCTGTCCAAGGGATTCTCAGGAGTCTTCTCCAGCACTGCAGTTCAACAGCATCAAGTCTTTGGCTTTCTGCCTTCTTCACAGTCCATATGGCTCTCACAACTAAACGTGACTTCTGGGGTGACCATATCCATGACTATAGGGACCTTTGTTGGCAGAAGTTATATGCAGAGTACATCATTAGAAACAGTGTGCTGGAAGAAACACAAGCTGGAATCAAGATTGCCGGGAGAAATACCAAATATCCTCAGAGAAATATCAATAACCTCAGATATGCAGATGACACCCTTATGGTAGAAAATGAAAAGGAACTAAAAAGCCTCTTGATGAAAGTGAAAGAGGAGAGGGGAAAGGTGGCTTAAAGCTCAACATTCAGAAAACTAAGATCATGGCATCTGGTCCCATCACTTCATGGGAAATAGATAGAGAAACAGTGTCAGACTTTATTTTTTTGGGCTCCAAAATCACTGCAAATGCTGACTGCAGCCATGAAATTAAAAGATGCTTACTCCTTTGAAGAAAAGTTATGACCAACCTAGATAGCATATTCAAAAGCAGAGACGTTACTTTGCCAAAAAAGGTCTGTCTAGTCAAGGCTATGCTTTTTCCAGTGGTCATGTATGGATGTGAGAGTTGGACTGTGAAGAAAGCTGAGTGCCGAAGAATTGATGCTTTTGAACTGTGGTGCTGGAGAAGATTCTTGCAATTCCTTTGAACTGCAAGGAGATCTAACCAGTCCATCCTAAAGGAGACCAGTCCTGAGTGTTCATTGGAAGGACTGATGCTGAGGCTGAAACTCCAATACTTTGACCACCTCATGCAAAGAGTTGACTCATTGGAAAAGACCCTGATACTGGGAGGGACTGGGGGCAGGAGGAGAAGGGGACGACAGAGGATGAGATGGCTGGATGGCATATGAGTTTGGGTGAACTCCGGTAGTTTTGATGGGCAAGGGAGGCCTGGCATGCTATGATTCATGGGATCGCAAAGAGTCAGACACTACCGAGCGACTGAACTGAACTGAACTTTCATCACATGTCTGGGTTTGTCATAGCTTATGTTCCAAGAAGCAGTCGTCTTCTGATTTCATGGCTGCAGTCACCATCCACAGTGATTGTAGAGCCAAAGAAGAGGAACTCTGTCACTACTTCCATCTTTTCTCCTTCTTTTTGCCATGAAGTAATGGGGCTGGATACCATGATCTTAGTTTTTAGGTTTTTTTTTTAATATTTCGTTTTAAGCCGGCTCTTCCATTCTCCTCCTTCACTTTTATCAAGAGGCTCTTTAGTTCCTCTTCACTTCCTGCCATTACAGTGATATCATCGGCATCCCTGAAGTTCTTGAGTTTCTCCTGCTTACCTTGATTCCAGGGCAACTCATCCAGCGTTTCTCAGGTTGTGCTCAGATATAGGTTAAATAAATAGGGTTATAGTAGACAGCCCTGTCATACTTCTGTCAGTGCTGAAGCAGTCAGTTGTTCCATACAGGGTTCTAATGTTTACTTCTTGATCCACAAACAGGTTTCTCAGGAACCAGGTTAGATGGTATTTCCATCTCTTTAAGAGATTCCAAGTTTGATGTGATTCACACAGTCAAAGGCTTTAGCATAGTTGATGAAACAGAGGTAGACTGTGTGGACAGGCCTCTAACTTGTACTTTGGTGGTGGTTTAGTCGCTAAGTTGTGTCCAACTCTTGCAACCCCGTGGACTGTAGCCTGCCAAGCTCCTTTGTTCATGGGATTTTCCAGGCAAGAATATTAGAATGTATTGCCATTTGCTTTACCAGGGGATCTTCCCAACCCAGGAATTGAACCAGGATATCCTTCATTGCAGGCAGATCCTTTACCAACTGATCTTGAGGGAAGCCCTGGTACTTCCTTGTACCTTAGTAGTATAATAAATATCTAGATGGTCAGATAGCACTTTATTCACCATAGGGCAGTTTGTGTGTCTCTGATTACTCTGTCTGGTTTGAAAAATCTCTCTCTGATTACTCTCTCTGCTTTGGGAAATTTGATGGATTTGCAGAAAGAGCTTTCTCCCCATAGACCAGAAGGGAGAAGAAATTTTAGTTCATAAGCATCACTTGGGGCAGCATAATATGAAGGTCCATAGCAGCAGCTTATTTTTGTTTGTTTGTTTATTTTTGTCAATTTAGGTATAGTTTTACACTATTAACAAAAATTATTTTGAACAATAAGGAAGAAAATATGCAGCAGGCAAGAGAAGAAGAAGAAAGACGTAAAGAAGCAACTGCACATTTCCAGTTTACTTTGAATGAAATACAGACACAACTGAAACAACATGATGTACACAGTGTCAAACTCCGCCAGGAAAACATTGAACTGGGAGAGAAACTTAAGAAGCTTATTGAACAGTATGCATTGAGGGAAGAGGTAAAGGTGTTTCTTGTGTTTAGGTATCTTGTTAGTACCAAAAGCTTTTTGCCCACTTCATATAAATCTAAAACTGTCATAGGACAATTTTGAAACTTCTGCACATCTGTAGTGGAAGGCAGGGTTATATCTTAGGAAAAGATTGTGCACCATGTGAACTGTATTATCCCTTGATATACCAGAAATCAATGGATTGGATATGTGAAGTAATTTCTAGGAGATGATATTAAGTAGTAATTGTTTCTCTGTGATACTGGAAGAATGTGATTTTATCACAGAGGTGGTTTTTCCTGTATCTAACCTAATAATATAGGTTATATTTACATGTATATACAAAATATACAAGTAAACATTTACGTGTTATATATATATAAACATTTGGCAGTCAAATGCCCAATATCTCAGACTTGTGTCATCATCTGTACCATGTACAATATCATTGCTTTCCCCTTTCTATGTTGTATTTAGGAGAAGAAAATAGAACTATCACCCACTGTTGGCACATCCAATGAAATAAAAACTTCATATGAATGATCTTCGGAATCATAGGAATAATCTGCAGAACCTGGTCATTCTAATTAGAAACTAGTCTGGAAGTGGGGTGTTGTCTAGATTAAAGAGCAAATTGTTAACAACCTGCTTATGTTACTTTCACAGGTTAGATGTGCATCATGGGAGGCTTTGAGTTTTCCAAAGGCTGCACGCCCTGACTTTAATATGCTTTAAGCTAGTAAAATCCTGTTTCTTTATGTGTTATGAACTTATAAAAGCTTCATCTTTGTATCAAAGATACAAAGATAAAAACTGGTAACTAAGAGCAAATATGTCCAGTTAAAATGGTAATTTTATTTTACTACCAAAAAGAAAGATTTGTCCGGTTTTCAATCAAATTTCAGATCATCTCAATTTATAGTTTTATGTATAAAACTTGAAACCATTTTTAAGATTTTTAGTATCTTTCAACCATTTTTTATTTCTTTTAACAGTTTTCTTACTCTCATAATTTGAAAATTAAAAGTAACGTCACCAGTTATTCACATTTGCATCTAATAACTTTAAATATCTACTTTGAAGCAAATTCAAGATGTCATATTATTCCACTCTACTATTTAAAAACATATCTTGAAATGGCAAGCCCTTTTTTGAAGCAGAAAGCAATGCCATTTCGTACCTAAATATTTTATAAGCACTTAATGAAATATTAAGCTTCACATTTTTCTATCTCCCACTATATAAGATTGTTTGAGTCAGATCCAGATAAGGTTTCTACATTTCATTGACTGTGATATCTCATGCCTTTATAATTAATAGGTTTTCTTCTTTTTTTTTTCCTCTTGTCATTCTGTTTGTTGGAGATGCAGTTCTTAAGCATATGCAGTAAATCTTTTTTTAGTATTTTTATCAAGTCAAATTTTTAAGAGGAGTCTTTTTAAGTTTCATTCTTAATAATGTTTGTCTAGCTATTAATGTAGAAAATTTGAAAAATGTGTGTTCAAGTCATATCACTTGTAAGTCTTATTTGAGATATCACTGAATTTCCTCTTCTTTTGTGTAAAGAAGGATACAGTTTAATAAGTAAGCTATTTACCACTCAAGACAGATTTTGTACAGTCCTCAAATTTTTTTTAACTTTAGGAAAAGTTTTTTTAATTACATTTTATAAATCTGCTTTTTTCTTTTCTGGGATCTTGTGACGAAGATAGTTAACTATTTCTCTATCTGAGAAGGGTGTTCTGATTATATTATTGTACATAAATACCACTTAACAATTTAGGTTGAAAATGATAATGACCTCTTACCAGTGTCTACTAATGTGCCAGTTACCAAGTCCTTCACTTCAACCATTACATTGATTTTTACAGCAATTCTGCAAGGTAGATGTGGTTACCAACCTTTTTAGGTAAGAAAACTGATTCATCAATGGAAAAAATTTGTCCAAGATGTTCCACTGAGCATTTGACTTCCTACCATTATGATATGCTGCTGCTGCTGCTAAGTCGCTTCAGTCATGTCCGACTCCATGCGACACCATAGATGGCAGCCCACTAGGCTCCCCCATCCCTGGGATTCTCCAGGCAAGAACACTGGAGTGGGTTGCCATTTCCTTCTCCAGTGCATGAAAGTGAAAAGTGAAAGTGAAGTCAGTCTTCACAACCCCATGGACTGCAGCCTACCAGGCTGTTCCGTCCATGGGATTTTCCAGGCAAGAGTACTGGAGTGGGGTGCCATTGCCTTCTCCATATGCTATGCTACTACGTACTAATACCTACACTGTGAAACTTGAGAAAATTTAATGAGAAAAATGTTTAAGAATCTGTGATTTTCAGTCTTTTTCTTGATAAGTTTGAGCCAGTTTTCAATATAGAGTAGAAATATGAATTCTACAAACTACTGAATAGTTCACCTTGAATAAGGGCATAAGGATACAGAAATAGTCACAGGGGATCTTTCCTATAAGCTTAGGATGGTTTGCAAGGAGATGTAAATAGATGGATCTTCAAGCATACACAGAAAGACCCAGTGTTACTGTGTATCATAGTGTTGGTAGGAGCGATAGAGGGGCAGGTTACCATATCTTGTGTTAACATATCCTCACTAGTTTGTCCCCTTTCCTTAAGTGATAGAAGAAATTCTGTTTTCTCTGTAGCATATTGCTAAAGTGTTCAAACACAAAGAATTGCAACAGCACCTTGTGGATGCCAAACTTCAGCAAACAGCACAACTTATAAAGGAAGCTGATAAAAAACATCGAAGAGAAAGAGAGTTTGTAAGTTGTATTTCTTAAAACAATTGTCTCTTCAAAACTGTTAACAAAGCCATTTAAAACTCTTAAACTCATTCAGCATTTTACATTGATACTGGGACAAGTAATTTGTTTTTTTTAACACTTTATATTGAGAAATGTTAGAATACATCTTTGTTTTTTATTCCTGATGAAATTTCCATATTAAAAAAAATGAATTGTTACACCAAGTTCAGTGAGTAGACCTGCACATGTTTGATTTTTCTGTCTAGAATATTATATTGATTTTTAGATAGTGATAAGCAGGTTCAAGATTTGTACAAGTTATCAGCAAATTTGGGCCTGAGAGCTAGGAGCAATTAAATTTCACACCAAAAATCGGTCTCCTACATTTTGTTCCATTTTTTCTAAATAGGTAAATATTTGTTTAATTACTCTTGATACAACTTTCTGATGAAATTTAAGAGAATTCTTTATTTCCTAATCATAAGCTACTGTTCCCTGAATCTGTTTGGATTATTTTGTTTGTCATTAATTATGAACATAGTGAAGGTCTCATATTTATCATACATAAATTAAATTACATATGCTTACATAAGTTAAATTAATAAAGTGAAAAGTGATTATAATAATGTGAACTGTTTCATCTAGCTCTATGTTCAAGTAGGCTGAGCCCTAAAAGTAAGCATGGTGTGACATATGTATATGAACATTTCCTGTGTGTTCTTCCTTATGTTAACAATTCATATTTAATGTGAGTCTAGGGTTTACAGAGGTGCATTTTTTTACACCATGGACCTTATAAAACCCATAAACAATATCCATTATACAGCTGAAGAAACAGTTGCTATTTCCACTTTGGAGTATAAATTAGGAGCCTTCATGCACATAAACAACATGTGTACATACATGAACCTAGTCTCTGGTTGGTTTAAGGCTCTATTAAGGCTAATTTGCATTTTGTGTGACATTAATTCAGAAATTCAAGGATTGAATTTCACATTGCCCACTATGCAAATTTACTGTATGATTTTCTTAAAAACAATAGTTCACTAACTATGTGCTCCTCTGTTCTACTTTTCAAAAAGGTAATAAGAAACCCAGTCGTGTTTTCATTGCTTTACTACATAGCCTGTCTACTTGCCTCTTCTTACCTGTCAAGCTGTAGGTGAGCTTTCTGAACAGTCTAGATAATAGATAAGATCAAGATTCCTTACTCTGTTTCTTACTTCAAGGTGTAGATATCTTAATTATTTTCACTTTTAACAGAACAATTTAACCCAGAGTTTTATAAACCTTTGTGTTCCTCTTAGGTGCTTTTTGTCCTTAAGAGGTTTATAGATGATTTCTCTTTCCTTGGTATTATTGAGGGTTTAACAGATCTGGGATAGAGGTAATTGACAATATAACAGGATGTTTCATTGATTGACCTATGATTCTTACTAGAATAATGAAAGGAAAGGCTATATATATAGTATTTGGTTTTCTGACATTTTTTTAGTCCTATGTGTAATTACTGTTAGTATTTTGCTAGAATGTTTCTCTTTTCTAGTTGTTAAAAGAAGCCACAGAATCAAGGCACAAATATGAGGAAATGAAACAGCAAGAAGTACAATTAAAACAGCAGGTAACGACAATAGAGGTTAGCAAAATTTTTGAGTCTCCTGGTTCCCACCCACAGCCAGAACTGAACTGAAAAACAGATCTTTTGTCCTCTTGAAATTTTTCTCTTCACATAAGGTGACTAATTTATCATGTTTTGAGTAGAGTTTTTCTCTGTAAGTCCTGTACTTACGCAAATTGGTATGTCTGATCAGACTGTTTTCATTGTCTTCCTTCTACTATCTAGATTTTTCACCAGTATCTTTTTAGTTTGTTCTATGAGGAAATCAACACAGGCAGAGTGTACATTTTTTTTAAAATATGTAGAGTTAATTTCACATCCAGGTGATGTTGTGCATTTATTCTTTTTAAAAAAGAATTGGGATTCTCCTTGTTTTTCATTGTCCTCTGGTGTCTTTAAGTTGGTTGCTTTGTATGGAATAAAGAGAGCAGATGCTGCATCTTTGCTTTAAAGGAAAGACACAGGAAATATTGTGCCTTCCATCTCTGAAAGTTTTAGCAATGCCTCTCTAGTTTTGATAGAGAGGTGCAATTAGGTATTTATTTGATATATGCATGACTTACTTTCTTTTAAATTAAACTGATTACAGTCTGTTGAAAAAAATGCATTACCTGTTAAGACTTCATTTTATACTGTTTAAGCACTCTCAGTTTTAAAATACGCTAATATATTAAGACTGGCATGCATGCATTTTCATGGGCAGTCTTTGGGGATATTTTATAATGGTGTTATGAAAAAGTGAAAATGTTAGAGGTCTGTTGAATTTCCCACTGTCAGATTTAAGTACCTTATTTATTAGCCATATATACTAAGTGGTTCATACAAATGGAGGAGTAGATATAAAGAATGTATGAAGAGTTTATATTTACTTTAGGACATGATCTTTAATGTGGATGTCATTGATAAGTTCTGCAGGTTAAATCACCAAGAGGAACTGTTTACCAACCTCACAGGGCATCTCTGGTTCTTGTATAATGTTAACAGTGCAGTTTATATTATCTGAGACTTAATGTCCCTTTGGCTAGTCTTATCTAATCATTAGTTTGTTTTATTTATTGTCACCTGCTTCCTAAGTGTGGCTTTGTTTCCCAAATGTTGGGCTCATTGTGTGCTCTTACTATGTCAGTTTTCAGCCCTTATTGATAATTTCATTGTCTTTACTGTTTTGTAATCTAGGCACATAATTTCAACTCTGTGATAATTACCAGTTGCTAACTACTTACAGTTGGCCAGCATTGAACTCAAGTAGGACAAAGTACTTGGATGTTCCATTTTTTATAATGGACCATGGCTAAAACTGCTATAACTTATAATCTCTGTCAAGTGTCATTGCATGACTCCTTCCAGTTCTATTTGATATATTTGAAAAGCATCACTAATGCTATCTCTTAGGCTCAATCTATTATTATTTTCTACTTTTCTTTAGCAGAACACTCAAATTTTCTGGACCTCTGTTTCCTCTTCCTGAAGATAATACATTTACATGGTCTCTGAAGTGTTTTTTCTTCATTCACATAAAATAACTAAGCACATGCTTTAGCCATTGTTTTCTCAGCTAGATGTTAATTATTTGAGGGTGAGTTTTGAAATTGATGTCTCTACCTCTTTTAGATTATCTTTTTCTCAGCCATACTCACATTAAATTTTTTGTTTCATCCAGACTATTCTTTGACTTCTGTTTTATCTTCCTGCCTAGTATAAGGAAAGACATAGCCTTGATAGCAAGCATTTATATAAGTTGTCCTATAAAAGGGTCATCTTTTTCCAAGGGCCTTTTTAAAAAACAAGTAGAAGGCTAGTGCATGACCTGTTACAGTCACATGAAATATATAGTGATAACAGTGTAGCTTATTTTGTAACTGATGGAATGGAGCTACCACATTTGTACGTTTTAAATACGTACAGTTAAATTAAACGAACAAATTTTCTTCTCAGTGCATTTTAGTGAGTTACAAGAATTTTAGCCATTGTATCTGCCTGAAGATTTATTATGCATATGTCCTCACTTTTTATTGCTTATAGCAAGTAACTAATATTTAGCCACATTATATTATTTTGATAGTCTTTGGGATTTTATATCACATATCTGAAACTCATAATATTTGATACTTTTTTCTATAGCTTTCTCTTTATATGGATAAATTTGAAGAATTCCAGACTACCATGGAAAAAAGCAATGAACTCTTTACAACCTTCAGGCAGGAAATGGAAAAGGTATTTACCTATTTTCAGTAGAATATCACTACTGAATTTGTAAGAGATTATTTTAAGCAATTACTATTTGGACAGAGTTTACATTGGTCTGGTTATGATTTTAATTTTATCTTTTTAGATTCTCTCCTGACTTAGAAATTTTGCTTAGAAATTACCTCAAATACTCTTAAAAGTAGATTTTTATCCTGAGAACAAATTGTTCTTAAAAGTCAATTTTTAAAAAAGATGCTTCAGATGAGCACACCCAGTTCTTTCACAGAACATTTGTAAATTATTTTTTTAAAATTGAAGCCAAGGAAAGCAGTAATATATGAACAATTTGGAACAGATTATTTATGTTTGCAATAGATTATTGCAATAGATTATTTATGAGGACCTAGCTAATGCAATAGATAATTGCAATAGATTATTTATGAGGACCTAGCTAATGCCTAGAATGTTTTTAGTCTTAAATTTTATCTCTGTATGTATAATATAGAAGGACATCTCTGCAAAATTTAGAAAATAATTAAAATGTCATACAAAGAAGTTTTAGGTCATTCTAGTTCAAAATATGGCTAAAGGGTAGTTTTAAAGTATATAAGATATCTACCTTTTTCTCAAATTACTGAGATCTGTTAATTGCATGGTATAAATTGACTGGAGCAAGCTGTCTTCCACTTCCCCTTAAAATTGGGATTTTTTTTTTTTTTAATGGAGAAAATGTAACAGTAGGGCATGACATTTTGTAAGCATTTGATAGATATTAGTCATGATTATTACTAAAGATTATTATTACTAAGAGTATTACTAAATCTTACAGGCATAGTGGTTTGGAGCACATACCTGTCAGTCATATTTCTTGTATCAGTAACTCTTACGTCATTTATGGTAGACCATAGAAAAGTTGTTTAACCTTTCTATGCCTTTTTATTCTTTTATTCTTAAAAATGAAAATTTTTGACTGTTGTATTTAGACAGTGCTTGGCCATGTTAAGTCCTGTTTACCACCTTGAGGTGTTTTTAAACTGAGTAATATGGAGAATTGAATGAGCAGTAGATGATTGTGCCTGACATACCTCTCAGTTGAGGCTCTGTTATGTGGACTCCAGCATATGTGTGCTCATCATGAAGGACAATTTTAAGACGGAGACTGTAATTTTGTTACCTCCTCGAGAATCCTCTGGACTGGAACACATTCCTCATCTGCTAGTGGCTGTAGAGGTCAGCATTCAAGCCATATACATAGATTTTCTCTGGTTTTGTGGATAATTAAAATGACAAGACAAAGGGCACTAGCTCTATCTTACCCCTGTTTCCCTCAACAATGCCAGATTCAGTATCTCTGTCTAGAACAGAGCTGATATAGTGAAATAATATTAGAAACAAAGGTGAATGACTAGCGTATCTAAATCTTATTCTGAACTTCTGAAAACTAAGATTTTGTAGTATCAGATCTTAGGTTTTGAAGCATTGTATCTTTAACAAAATTTGAAATAAATTAGTCCTGTGAGTTTGTGAGGAGATTAAAAGTAAGAATTCAATAATTTAAATATTGGGATCACAAAGAATTAGACATGGCTTAGCAGCTCAACCACAACAACAAAAAAGAATCTCTGTTCTTCTAAGAGTCCTTTACAACTTTAAGAGAAAGATGATCTCTTGCTGCCTCCCAACAGGAATGAATTGCACTCCAATCCTAACTTAGAGCTGAGAGTGTTGTATCGAAAGATCCATATTCTGCTGCTTTGTGAAACTGATACAATGAAATTTCTTTTTTCTTATAATGTGCAACTCTCAACTTTGTTTCCTATTGCTCCACCAAAGGGGAGTTCTGCTGGCGACAAACTATCGCAGCCACTTTTATAAAGATATAATAGCTATCAACTACTTGATGGAAGTAACCTGCTGCATGATGTGAAGAACATTATAAAATGGTTTTGTGGTGACTCTAGCAGTTTAGAATTTAAATTTACAATTGTGTTGGTTCACAGATGACAAAGAAAATGAAAAACCTTGAAAAAGAAGTGATAATGTGGTGTACCAAATGGGAAAATAATAATAAAATACTTCTGGAAATGGCTGAAGAGGTGAGAAGGTTTACATGCTGCTGCTGCTGCTAAGTCACTTCAGTCGTGTCTGACTCTGTGCGACCGCATAGACGGCAGCCCACCAGGCTCCCCATCCCTGGGATTCTCCAGGCAAGAACACTGGAGTGGGTTGCCGTTTCCTTCTCCAGTGCATGAAAGTGGGAAGTGAAAGTGAAGTCGCTCAGTTGTGTTGGACTCTTTGTGACCCCATGGACTGCAGCCCCACGAGGCTCCTCCATCGATGGGATTTTCCAGGCAAAAGTACTGGAGTGGGGTTCCATCGCCTTCTGTTAGGTTTACATGAGTGAATAGCAAATGCTGACTTGTTTCAGTATTGAGGCAGATTAAAACTTGTGTAAGTTTGCTAAGTTACGGCAGTTTTGATTATACATTCTCTTTCCTGCAGTAATTTAGGTTGTCTTACAGAGACAACTTTTTGCCTTAACTAGTTAACTCAACTTTGTGTTGTAGACATCTGTAAAGTATCTAAGTTTTGCTTTGTCCCATAGCATACTTGAGAATAAATATAACTATTTAAAATACTACGTAGTGACATTCAAGACATGATAAAAATTAGTTTACAGATTGATTCAGATTACTTAGTTTTGTGCACAGTAACCTAATTTGTGTTTCATATAAAGGTTTCATAAATTTTCTTTTCTTTCCCAGAAAACTGTCCATGATAAAGAGTACAGGGTCTTTCAGATAAAGCTGGAACGACTAGAGAAGCTGTACAGAGCTCTTCAGATGGAAAGAAATGAGCTGAATGAAAAGGTGCAAGTCCTGAAAGAGAAGCGCTCTGTATAAGCATCAGACGCAGATTTAGCAACACCTATAATACAGCCCTGCTCTGCTCTTGATTCTCAGAAAGAGGTGATCACCCACTCTAAAAGAGCTCCAGGAGGCAAACTGGGTGTTGAGTCCAGTGCAGTTCAAATGACCCTTTTTATGGGATCTCTTCTGGGCATTGATTCTGTTGACTGAGATGAAGTATGATCACTGTATTGAGAGATATATTTTGTGTATAACTCTTATGTAGTAGTTCTATTCCTTTTGTGATGAAATTTTTCTTAATTTTTCTACCATATATGTATTTTCTTAGCTATTGGACTATATGATACAGGAGACTGCTTAGCTGTCTGCATTTTTTTGATGTATACGTTTTCTACTCCGTTATTGTATACATTTGCCTTATTTTTCCTTTATTGGAATGCATGTGCTCATTGCCTTGTTCTTTTAATTACATATGTTTATATGTTCATTGTCTTATCCCCTGCCCTTGAATATAATTATCAGAATTAAAGTGAGAATTATTCTGATAATGGTTCATCTGTGTAGAAATCAATACTAATTTAAACTCTGGTTCATTAATATAAAAGAGAGAAAATAGTAAAGATGATTAGTTTTGACCAATAACTCATTTAAAAGCCAGGTGAAAATAAAAGTGCAGTATGGGATATGAAACAAGCAAAGCATATTTGATTCAGATTAGTTTTTGATAACATTTTCATCACTTGACAAACTGAGATAACTGCAGATTTTCACTCCTTCAAAATTGTAGCAGAATATGTGTATGAAATACCATTTGTTTAGAAAGCGTTATATTCAGGCAAGTTACTGGACAAAGGCTGAAAGTTTATGAGACTTAAAAATATTTGTATATTTCTTTTAGTTTTATATTGGAACAGATGCTTGAAGGGAAAAAAAACTAGTATTTAGGTGTTCGCATTTACAATGGGAAAATTTCTGAAGTTTGAATTTTGTTCTTTACTTCATTAGTTTGATGTAGAGAAGCTAAATAACCTTACTTGTATGTTTCTGTCATATTGTGATATAAAAGGGCTTAAAAATTGAATTGTCTCATAGGAAAGAGCCCATAATGTGAAATAGTTATGAATTTCCATCATTGACCTTGATAATCAAGGTTATGGACAGTGAAGCAAAGAATGTATATGAAAGTTGACTAGTTAAATCTGCAAAAATTAACAAAACCAAATATAGTTGTTTAACAGATTTTTTTATAGTACTTCCTTTAGTTACTAAAGGGCTTCTCCTTGGCTTCTCCTTCTCCAGGGCATCCCTGGTGACTCAGACATTCAAAAAACCGTGCCTCCCAGTGCAGGAGATGCAAGAGATGCAGGTTCAGTCCCTGGTTCAGAAAGATCCCCTGGGGAAGGGCATGGCAACCGACTCCAGTATTCTTGCCTGGAGAATTCTGTGGACAGAGGCGCCTGGTGGCTTACAGTCCATGGGATTTCAAAGAACTGGACACAACCGAACGAGTACCACTTTAGTTACTAAATGAAAACACTGGACCCATTTCTATGAGAAAAAATAAAGATTTGTGCTAGAAATTAAGATTTTAAAAGTAATATGACTGACGGTATTTCACTAGCACCCTGCTACTCATAAGATATTGACATTTAAGGTTAAGGTAGTTGTGTTGCCGGCCACACTTCTTTGTGTCACTTGTTTCTGTGGAAGGTAAATCTTGGGCTGAATTCAGCGTGGTTGACGGGGTTTAAGACACGTTGGGGATACTAGACATATTAGGTATTGTGTGAAATAATATAGATATTGAAAAGAGGTAAATTCTGTGGGATTTATTTGGTTTCTCTTAAAAGTTTTCCCTCTGTCACTGTACCACCTTTGATTCGTCAACCCTTGTTTGAAAATAGTTGGCTGATGAAAATTTGCAATAGAATTAAATTGTGCTTGCTTTACCATTTTATGGGATCTTTTTGAGTGTAAAATCTATAGTGGCAGTGGATACCAAGGTATACAAAAAACGGTGTAGAATAACTTAATTGACTATTATATTTTTAGTTGCGTAGGATGACATTTTGTGGTTAGGAGCCCAGTATTTTTGTTTGACTGTCACCTTACATTTCTCAGGTGCTGCTGAAGTATCTACCTCTTTCAAGCTGTAAATAGAAAATTACTAAAAACAAACTGCTAAATACATTTCTCTGTTTTTATAACATACATTTTTTTCTGAGGATAGAAGATTAATGAGGCAGTCACTTTGCTTTTTGAAGGTGTTTTGTAGATATTTCACAAATGTGAATTTTACCTGCTCTGTTAAAGGTAGAGTAAATCTGTGATGACTAATGTAACAGTCTCTGTGTATTCTTTACACTTCATGTGACAGTGATCAGCTGCAAAGGTAACTGTAAAATGATTTTTCTGCCCTTGGAAACATAGGTAATTACAGCATCATTTAGGTAAGTTGGGGTGAAGGAGACTACTCCCTAATGGACCAGCAGAACTCAGTTTATTTAGCCAACTTCTGTTAGCACCTTAGTTTCTTTCCTTTTAAAAGTTTGTGTTTTAGGGGACTTCCCTTGTATTACAGTGGTTAAGACTTTGCCTTCCAGTGCAGCTGGTGGCAGTTCAATCCCTGGTTAGTGAAACAATATTGTAACAAATTCAGTAAAAACTTTAAAAGTGGTCAACATCAAAGAAAGGAAAGCATCTTTAGAGTAGTGCCAAGGTCCAGCCCCGGCTGATCCAGGGAGTTTGAAGGGGAGATGGCATTGGCGATTACACTGGCTTTATTTAAATATTCATCAGAGATATAAAGAGTAATAGAATGAGGATAGCTCAGTAGGAAAATTCAGTGGAGAAAAGAGGCTGAGTAGCTTGGTTTACGTGGAAAATCATTATAACCTGTGACATCAGGTTAGCTCTGACCATGGAGGCCGCAGGCGCCCTCTCGAATAGCAGAAAGTGCCCCCATCTTAGGCACCTTCTCGAGTGGGTCTTAAAAGCCCAGGCAAATAAATGGTTGTAGAGGGCCTCCGCGCTCTGGATGGAGACTCAGCCAGAATGTGAAAGAAAGAATGACATGGGGAGACCAAGCTTTGGTGAGCAAGGCCCGTAGCTTTATTTTCAACAGGGGCTTTTATACTCCCAAGTTGCACATAGAGGATAATAGGGGATGTGAAATCATGCAAAGTCAGCCGTCTTTGATCCTTATCGAAACCAGGGTTTCTTTCCTGCAAGTTTATCGTATACATATGGTTTAGGTGATTTACATCATCTTCTCGCCAGAAGGCTTATTAACATTTTATGACTCTGATAAAGATTTGTCAACTGTAAGATTTATTTTCTCTAAGAGTAATTATTTTAAGGTTTGACACTTGAAAAGATGCTCAACATCACTCATTATCAGAGAAATGCAAATCAAAACCACTATGAGGTACCATTTCACGTCAGTCAGAATGGCTGCGATCCAAAAGTCTACAAGCAATAAATGCTGGAGAGGGTGTGGAGAAAAGGGAACCCTCTTACACTGTTGGTGGGAATGCAAACTAGTACAGCCACTATGGAGAACAGTGTGGAGATTCCTTAAAAAACTGGAAATAGAACTGCCTTATGACTAGCAATCCCACTACTGGGCATACACATCGAGGAAACCAGAATTGAAAGAGACACGTGTACCCCAATGTTCATCACAACACTGTTTATAATAGCCAGGACATGGAAGCAACCTAGATGCCCATCAGCAGATGAATGGATAAGAAAGCTGTGGTACATATACACAATGGAGTATTACTTGGCCATTGAAAAGAATACGTTTGAATCAGTTCTAATGAGGTGGATGAAACTGGAGCCTATTATACAGAGTGAAGTAAGCCAGAAAGAAAAACACCAATACAGTATACTAACGCATATATGTGGAATTTAGAAAGATGGTAACAATAACCCTGTGTACGAGACAGCAAAAGAGACACTGATGTATAGATCAGCCTTATGGACTCTGTGGGAGAGGGAGAGGGTGGGGAGGTTTGGGAGAATGGCATTGAAACATGTATAATATCATGTATGAAATGAGTCGCCAGTCCAGGTTTGATGCACGATACTAGATGGTTGGGGCTGGTGCACTGGGACGACCCAGAGGGAGGGTAGGGGAGGGAAGAGGGTTCAGGATGGGGAACACAGGTATACCTGTGGCGGATTCATTTCGATATTTGGCAAAACTAATACAATATTGTAAAGTTTAAAAAAAAAAAAAAAGGTTTGGTGCCATCCTCCGAAGGTGTTCAATAAGGTTGTATTCCTATAGGGCAGAGGTGCAGTGGGTTTACAACAAAGAAAAGAATTTATTACCTTAAGGGTCTAAAGTTGCTAACACCAAGGCCACTACTTATTTTTTCTGCATACCAACTATATTAATACACATTCAAGGGTACAAAGCAGGGGATGTGGAAACTTGGCAGCAAGCATTGGCTCATCAATGAAATCTTTTGCTAGTTATATTTTGGCAGTTTCTAACTCTCTGAGAGGCTCTAAACTATTTGAATATCTTAAGCTTCCTGTGCCTCTCGTGGTTGGGAGACTGTAAACAATCGTATGAATAGCTGTACGAGTCCGGATAAACCTGTCAGGCAAGTTAGAGTGCCATCTGAGGGGTTTGGATTTAAACACTCCTAATGCCCAGGAACTTTATTAAGTGGAGCTGTAGGTTAACTCTTTATCAGAGGGAGTGAGATGGTGGTGGGGGACAGCCCCTAGTAAAGTCAGAGGTGAGAGCACAAAACAGTAAAGTAGGCAGGCTGGTTTTTGGGGATAGATGCTCGAGAATATCCAGGGGGACTCCTGAGGCTTGATCCCCGCTTTGTGTATACCAAGCCTCCTTCCTCATGACCTTTGCCACAGGCAGAGCTCCTCACACCAGCTCCCGGCAGAGTAGATGTTGAGAAGGTATCTATAGTGTGACATCTGCCAACACTGAATTTCTCTAGTTTTAGATGACCTTAGTAAGGAATGTCTGTATATGGAGTTTTAGAGACTTCTATTAATAGAATTTATTTTTGAGATCAAAAGTTAAGTTTATCCAATTTTATATAAGAAAGCAAATTTTTATTTTTCGTTTGAACAGCCTGGAATCCAGTATTTCTCTTGAGTGTGCAGATAAGTCACTTGATTAAGCAATAGAAATCAAGAGACAACTATTATGCAAATGGTGTTGGAAAATGCCAAGAGTCAACCACTTTATGGAAACAGCCAAAAATGTAAATGGTTTATGTAAAACATTTGTACAAAGGCCATTTTCTAGACAGTGAATATAATTATAAAATGAAGGCACGATGCAGCTCTGGATGCCAAGGAGAAACCTGCTGCTGCTGCTGAGTCACTTCAGTTGTGTCTGACTGTGTGACCTCATAGACGGCAGCCCACCAGGCTCCCCCGTCCCTGGAATTCTCCAGGCAAGAACACTGATTTCCTTCTCCAGTGCATAAAAATGAACAGTGAAAGTGAAGTCGCTCAGTCACGTCCAACTCTTAGCGACCCCATGGATTGCAGCCCACCCGGCTCCTCCGTCCATGGGCTTTTCCAGGCAAGAGTACTGGAGTGGGGTGCCATTGCCTTCTCCAAGGAGAAACCTAAACCCTCTTAATTTTGTGCTCAATTGGCATGGCATTGGAAAATGGAATGATGCCTGGAGGCATACTATAAGGAAGGATACTTTTGAAGATTATTAATTATATTTAAAATTAATTATATTTTTAAGTAGATGTACTCACAGGCCTGGAGAGCACCTTATTTCCTGGGTACAGTGCATATATAACCCTGGAACTACTGGAATACTCATAGGTGAGGAGGATGCAAAGAAATTTGGCATTTCGAGCAGTGATTCTTTTGTGTAACAGGCTTTCAGATACAAAAGCCAGAGTCCTGGAGCCTCAAATCTGTCAAAAGTGGTGAGTGAAGAATGACTTAAGAATATCTTTTAGAATCCACGTGGCCTGAAAGTGATCGGTCTTGGTATACTTTAGAAGACTGTTCAGAGGTTGGAGGAGTCGACCATGGAAAGTGCCATTTTTGTGGGACATACAGATGAAATGTTGAAAGATGCCTCACAAAGTACAGATAAAAAGACTTTAAAAAATGACTCCTCCAGGTTAGAAACATGTTATCTACAGTTCAGTTCAGTCACTCAGTTGTATCCAACTCTTGGTGACCCCATGAATCGCAGCATGCCAGGCCTCCCTGTCTATCACCAACTCCAGGACTTCACTCAAACTCACGTCCATCGAGTCAGTGATGCCATCCAGTCACCTCATCCTCTGTCGTCCCCTTCTTCTGCCCCCCAATCCACCCCCCCACCCCCCACCCCCCGCATCAGAGTCTTTTCCACTGAGTCAGCTCTTCGCATGAGGTGGCCAAAGTACTGGAGTTTTAGCTTTAGCATCATTCCCTCCAAAGAATACCCAGGGCTGCTCTCCTTTAGGATGGACTGGTTGGATCTCCTTGCAGTCCAAGGGATTCTCAAGAATGTTCTCCAACACCACAGTGCAAAAGCATCAAGTCTTCGGCAGTCAGCCTTCTTCACAGTCCAACTCTCACATTCACACATAACTACCGGAAAAACCATAGCCTTGACTAGACGGACCATTGTTGGCAAAGTAATGTCTCTGCTTTTTGATATGCTATCTAGGTTGGTCCTAACTTTTCTTCCAAGGAGTAAGCGTCTTTTAATCATGGCTGCATTCATCATCTGCAGTGATTTTGGAGCCCCCCCAAAATAAAGTCTGACACTGTTTCCACTGTTTCCCCATCTATTTCCCATGAAGTGATGGGACTGGATGCCATGATCTTCGTTTTCTGAATGTTGAGCTTTAAGCCAACTTTTTCACTCTCCACTTTCACTTTCATCAAGAGGTTTTTTAGTTCCTCTTCACTTTCTGCCATAAGGGTGGTGTCATCTGCATATCTGAGGTTATTGATATTTCTCCCAGCAATCTTGATTGCAGTTTGTGTTTCTTGCAGCCAAGTGTTTCTCATGATGTACTCTGCATAGAAGTTAAATAAGCAGGATGACAATAGACAGCCTTGACGTACTCCTTTTCCTATTTGGAACCAGCATGTTGTTCCATGTCCAGTTCTAACTGTTGCTTCCTGACCTGCATATAATCTTAACTCTTGTTAAATAAGACAAAATACTTCCATTAATGAAGTGGTTCATAAAGTCCAGCAAAAATGGTTCATAAAGTCCAGCAACTAGGAGATTTGAGAGAATGGGTTTTGAAAGCAGGGAAGACAGAGAATGGAACAAAAGTTGTAACAGAGTATCTAGAAAGGAGATGTCCATGGCTCTTAATAAAGAGAAAGTCCCTAAAGAGAAAATTGATGAAACACCTAGAATTATGGGCTATGTACCATAAAAAAAATAAATATTAGATCTCAGGAAAATGCAATGTACATTTATAAATAAGGAAAATGAGAATGGGGAAAGAACCAAAGGGAAATAATCCACTTTTTCCTGATGATAAAGTTGAAGGTGAGTCTTAAATATTCAGATTTGTAAATAAATACTCAAATATTCAAATCTGTAGAAAGATGTGAGAAAGTATGAAAAGAAACAAATGACTTGTGAGCCAGGCCCTGGTAGATTCTTGGGCTAGGGGAGATATGCAGTATCCTGCTAAAGTAAAAGTTTTTTGGAAAAATGGCCCACAAATCACTGGTAGGACATTAATACCAGAGTGGAAGCCTCTCTGATCTTTGAAAATATCAAAATTTTTTTTTTTTTTTTTTTAACTTTACAATATTGTATTAGTTTTGCCAAATATTGAAATGAATCCGCCACAGGTACACCCGCGTTCCCCATTCTGAACCCTCCTCCCTCCTCCCTCCCCTACCCTCCCTCTGGGTCGTCCCAGTGCACCAGCCCCAAGCATCCAGTACCGTGCATCGAACCTGGACTGGCGACTCGTTTCATACATGATATTATACATGTTTCAATGCTATTCTCCCAAATCTCCCCACCCTCTCCCTCTCACACAGAGTCCATAAGACTGATCTACAGAAAATGATAAAACTGGCCTTAGAGAAAAGGATAAGCTTTATGAATTAAAATTGATTTAAAAATAGGACAGTTACCTCTGTTGACTAAAATGATGCACAACTTGAAAGTTGTGAGTTAAGTTTTATTTGGGACAAAATGAGGACTGTAGCCCAGGCGACAGCACCTTAGATCTATCAGAAAGACTGCCCCAGAGAGGCAGGGTTAAGGCAAATATAAAGGTTTTGGTGAAGGGGGAGTTCAATGCAATCAGGAGCTTATTTTACGAAGATTTTCTGCTAGTCAGTAGCCGATGTCACCGTGAAGGGGTTTAGTGCTTAGTGCTTTCCTAGATATGAAGAGATAATGGTTTTATGAACCCTATATGCTGTCTTGCATATAGGGTCATTGTTACCATCTTTCTAAATTCCATATATACTTAATATAATTTCACAATTATACAATTTCATCCACCTCATTAAAACTGACTCGTGTTCTTTTTTTTATAGCAGAGTAATATCCTATTGTATATAGGTACCACAATTCCCTTTTCCACTTTCTGTTGATGGACATCTAGGTTGCTTCCATGTCCTAGCTATTGTAAACAACACTGCAGTGAACATTGGGACACACGTGTCTCTTTCAATTCTGGCTTCCTTGGTGTGTATGCCCAGAAGTGGGATTGGTGGGTTGTATGGCGGTTGTATTTCCAGTTTTTTAAGGAATCTCCACACTGTTCTCCATAGAGGCTGTACTAGTTTGCATTCCCACTATCAGTGCAGGAGCGTCCCCTTTTCTTCACACCCTCTCCAGCATTTATTGTTTATAGACTTTTTGATGGCAGGCATTCTGACCAGTGTGAGATGGTACCTCGTTGTGGTTTTGATTTGCATTTCTCTGATAATGAGTGATGTTGAGCATCTTTTCGTGTGTTTGCTAGCCATTTGTATTTCTTCTTTGGAGAAATGTTTGTTTAGCTCTTTGGCCCATTTTTTGATTGGGTGGTTTACTTTTCTGGTATGAGCTGCATGAGCTGCTTGTATATTTTTTGAGATTAATTCTTCATCAGTTGCTTCGTTTGCTATTATTTTCTCCCAATCTGAAGGCTGCACTTTCACCTTGCTTATAGTTTCCTTCATTGTGCAAAAGCTTTAACTAAGTCCCATCTATTTATTTTTGTTTTTGTTTCTATTACTCTGGGAGGTGGATCATAAAGTATCTTCTGTGACTTATGTAGGGGAGTGTTCTTACATAAGAACACTATGTTCTCCTCCAAGAGTTTTATAGTTCCTTGTCTTACATTTAAATCTGTACTCCATTTTGATTTTATTTTTGTGTATAGCGTTAAAAAGTGTTCTTGATTCATTCTTTTACAGGTGGTTGACCAGTTTTCCCAGCACCACTTGTTAGAGATTACCTTTTTTCCATTGTATATTTTTGCCTCTTTTGTCAAAGATAAGGTGTACATAGGTGTGTGGGTTTATCTCTGGTCTTTCTATTCTGTTCCACTGATTGATATTTCTGTATTTGTGCCAGTACCATACTGTCTTGATGACTGTAGCTTTGTAGTATAGGCCAAAGTCAGGCAAGTTGATTGCTCCAGTTCCCTTTCTCAAGACTGACTTTCTATTGTGGTTGTATTTCCATACAAATTGTGAAATTACTGGTTCTCGTTCTGTGAAAAATATCATTGGTAGCTTCCTAGAGATTGTGTTGAATCTATAGATTGCTTTGGGTAGTATACTCATTTTCATTATATTGAGTCTTCCAATCCATGGTATATTTCTGATTCTTCAGTATTCACAAATCAATCAGTGTGATACACCAGATTAACAAATTGGAAGATAAAAACCATGTGATTATCTCAAAAGATGCTGAGAAAGCCTTTGACAATATTCAGTATCCATTTATGGTTTAAAAAAAAAAAAAGACTCTCCAGAAAGTAGGCATAGAAGGAACATACCTCGATGCTGATACAAGTTCTGAAACAAATTCTGAAAAAGTTCTGAAACAAGGCAAAAGAATCAGACAGAATCTGCTCTGAACTCTGGCCAGCTTCCCAGTACCACTACATACTTCACTCAACCCCACTCAGGACCCACTCTAGTTTCTCTTGCTCCATAGAATGAGATGATATTAGGACAGTTCCATTTCTGTCGTTTTCCTGTCAAAGATGCAAAATATGAATTTCATCATGAGAAAAATCTGGATAAGCCAGAATTGAAGAGAATTTTACAAAATAACTGGCCTTGAGTTTTGGCATCCAAGTAATACTGGCTTCATAAAATGAGTTGGGAAATGTTCCTTTTCATTTCTGTTGATTCATTTAGAATGTGTTTATGGAGAACAGGCATGACTTTTGATTTAAATATTTGGTAGAATTTACCAACGAGTCAAATTCAGACTTAAATTGAAGAAAGTAGGGAAAACCACTAGACCATTCAGGTATGACCTAAATCAAATCCCTGATGATTATATCCCTGGGAGTGAGAAATAGATTTAAGGGCCTAGATCTGATAGAGTGCCTGATGAACTATGGAATGAGGTCCATGACATTGTACAGGAGACAGGGATCAAGACCATCCCCGTGGAAAAGAAATGCAAAAAAGCAAAATGGCTGTCTGGGGAGGCCTTACCAATAGCTGTGAAAAGAAGAGAAGTGAAAAGCAAAGGAGCAAAGGAAAGATATAAGTGTCTGAATGCAGAGTTCCAAAGAATAGCAAGAAGAGATAAGAAAGCCTTCCTCAGCGATCAATGCAAAGAAATAGAGGAAAACAGCAGAATGGGAAAGACTAGAGATCTCTTCAAGAAAATTAGAGATACCAAGGGAACATTTCGTGCAAAGATGTCATTGATAAAGGACAGAAATGGTATGGACCTAACAGAAGCAGAAGATATTAAGAAGAGATGCCAAGAATACACAGAAGAACTTCACGACCCAGATAATCACGATGGTGTGATCACTAACGTAGAGCCAGACATCCTGGAATGTGAAGTCAAGTGAGCCTTAGAAAGCATCACTACGAACAAAACTAGTGGAGGTGATAGAATTCCAGTTGAGCTATTTCAAATCCTGAAAGATGATGCTGTGGAAGTGCTGCGCTCAATATGTCAGCAAATTTGGAAAACTCAGCAGTGGTCACAGGACTGGAAAAGATCCGTTTTCATTCCAATCCCAAAGAAAGGCAATGCCAAAGAATGCTCAAACTACCGCACAATTGCCTTCATCTCACTTTATCGGAAATAGATGGGGAAACAGTGGAAACAGTGTCAGACTTTATTTTTCTGGGCTCCAAAATCACTGCAGATGGTGACTGCAGCCATGAAATTAAAAGACGCTTACTCCTTGTAAGGAAAGTTATGACCTACCTAGATAGCATATTCAAAAGCAGAGATTTTACCCTGCCAACAAAGTTTGTCTAGTCAAGGCTATGGCTTTTCCTGTGGTCATGTATGGATGTGAGAGTTGGACTGTGAAGAAGGCTGAGCACCGAAGACTTGATGCTTTTAAACTGTGGTGCTGGAGAAGACTCTTGAGAGTGCCATGGACTGCAAAGAGATCCAACCATTCCATTCTGAAGGAGATCAGCCCTGGGATTTCTTTGGAAGGAATGATGCTGAAGCTGAAACTCCAGTACTTTGGCCACCTCATGCGAAGAGTTGACTCATTGGAAAAGACTCTGATGCTGGGAGGGATTGTGGGCAAGAGGAGAAGGGGACGACAGAGGACGAGATGGCTGGATAGCATCACTGACTCGATGGACATGAGTCTGGGTGAACTCCGGGAGTTGGTGATGGACAGGGAGGCCTGGCGTGCTGCAGTTCATGAGGTCGCAAAGAGTCGGACACAACTGAGTGACTGATCTTATCTGATCTGATGTCTTTACTATTCAGATTTTTATTCTCCATTCAATTTCAGTCATTTGTGAATTTCTAGAAATTAATCCATTTCAGCTAATTTTTTGTAATTTGTGCCATGGTATTTCCTTAAAATTATATTTATTTTCCCAAAGTTGGCAGTAATTTTTCCTATTTTATTCCTAATATTTGTCATTTGAATCCTCCCTTTGATTTATAATGTTTAATGTTGTGTCGATTTATTGATCTTTCTAAATAACCAGCTTTTGATTTACTGGTTCTCTCTGTTGTTTTTCTTTTCTCTATTTTATTTATTTTGCCCCTATATTTATCCTTTACTATGTATGTCTGCTTCACTTGAGTTACTTTGCTATATACACTAATTTATGTGTGCTGTGTTTTTGTCTTCATTATTCTCAAAGTGCATTTGACCTTTGAACAACAGGAATGTGAACTGTGCAGGTCCAAGGTGTGTTTTGTTTTGTGTGTGTGTGTGTGTGTGTGTGTGTGTGTTTTCCTTTTATACTAATAGTAGAGCAGTACATTATCTGCAGCTGGTTGAATCAGCAGAGGTGAAATCATGAATGTGGAAGAAACACATAGATGGAGTGCCCACTGTAATTTATACACAAATTGTTGACTTCAGAAACTGTTGATATTCTAAGCCCCACATTGCTTAAGCGTCAACTGTATTGTCTTATGTTTCTTATGATTCTTTCTTTCACCCTTTAATTATTTAGGAATATGTTCTTAATTTCCAAATATGGGTTTGTTTCTCAATTTTTTTTGTTTCCTAAATTCATTTTATTCAGAGGATATATATGATTTTAGTCCTTTCACATTTATTTAGTTTTGTGTTATGTCCAGCATGTAGGTTATCCTGAGAATGTTTCATGCACTCTTGAGAAGAATGTATATCCTGCATTGGATAGATTGCTCTACAGATGTCTGTTCAGACTAGCTGGCTTATATTATCATTCACTTCTTTATTTGACAGGTGATATTCTTCCTGGTCTTCTATCCCTTATTGAAATTGGATTATAAAGTCTAACAATTATTATTTTATGGTCTATTTCTCTTTGCAGTTCTATCAGATATTTTTTTCCTCCATGCAATTTTGAGTTGTTTTGTTAGGTGTGTATATAACTGTTCCTAATAGAGTCCCACTTTTATCATTATAAAATGTCCTTCTTTATTCATAAGTTAATAAAAATCTTTTTTGGTTGACATTAGTATAATATAGCCAATTCTTTCATTGGTTGATATTTGCATGATATATAATTTTTAATCATTTCAGTCAAAGTCTACATTTTTGAACCTTAAATTCTGTCTCCCACAAATAGCATAAGGTTAGATTATTGCTTTTTTTATTTTTATCTAGTCTCCAAGTGACTGCTATTTGATTAGATTGCTCAATTCATTTATATTTTGTATCATTGTGAATATGATCAAAATTAGGCCTTTTTGTTGTTGTTTTTAATTCACGTTTTTGCCCTTTTTATTGCCTTCATATATAAATGATGGATTTCAGTGTAGCAATTGTTTTGCTTTCATGATATATTTTATTTTATTTATTTATTTTATTTAAAAAATATTTTTATTGAAGTATAGTTTGCTTTTATTTTCTTAGTGACTCTAGTAGGACTTCCTGTATACCTCTATACCTACCTGTATACCTCTATACAGTGTATATAGCTCCAATTCAGTTTTATACAAATTTAATGACAGTGAGAATAAACAGCAAGGTCCTGGGAATCACTGAGTTAAAATGGATGTGAATTGGTGAATGCAGGTGGAGATTATATCGACTACTATACGCAAAAAATTTATAGAAGAACTGGAGCAGCACTCATAATCAACAAAGACTCTGAACTGCAGTACTTGGGTGAAGCTTCCAAAATAACAGAGTGATCTCAGTTCATTTCCAAGGCAAGCCATTCAGCCTCACAGTAATTCAAATCTATGCCTCTGTCAAATACCAAAGAACCTGAAGCTGATCAATTCTATGAAGATCTAAAACAGTCCTAGAACTAACACTAAAAACAGATGTCCTATTCATCATTGGGTATTGGTATACAAAATTATACAGTAAGTTGATAAGTGGAGTGATAGGCAAGTTTGGCCTTGGAGAACTAAATGAAGCAGGGCAAAGCTTACGTGAATTCTGCCAAGAGAATGTACTGGTCATAGCAAATACCTTTGTTCACCAGGTCAGTAGACAACTTTATACATAACCAAATTAACATCATGAAATTAAGTTGATTGTATTCTTTGTAGCCAAATATAAAAGTTGTATACAGTTGTATACAGACAACAAAGTTGTATACAAAGCTATACACAGCAAAAATAAGATCCTGAGCTGACTGTCGGTCAGAACATCAATTTTCATGGGAAATTTCAGGCTTGAACTAAAGAAAGTGGGGAAAGCCACAGGCCAAACAGGTACCACTGAAATCAAACTCCTTATTGCCAAATTGAGACTTAAATTGAAGAAAGTAGGGAAACCCACTAGACCATTCAGGTATGACCTAAATCAAATCCCTTATGATTATAGAGTGGAAGTGAGAAATAGATATAAGGGCCTAGATCTGATAGATAGAGTGCCTGATGAACTATGGAATGAGGTTCGTGGCATTCTACAGGGGACAGGGATCAAGACCATTCCCATAGGAAAGAAATGCAAAAAAGCAAAACGGCTGTCTGGGGAGGCCTTACAAATAGCTGTGAAATGAAGAGAAGCGAAAAACAAAGGAGAAAAGGAAAGATATAAGCATCTGAATGCAGAGTTCCAAAGAATAGCAAGAAGAGATAAGAAAGCCTTCTTCAGCGATCAATGCAAATAAATAGAGGAAAACAACAGAATGGGTAAGACTAGGGATCTCTTTAAGAGGATCAGAGATACCAAAGGAACATTTCATGCAAAGATGAACTTGATAAAGGACAGAAATGGTATGGACCTAACAGAAGCAGAAGATATTAAGAAGAGATGGCAAGAATACACAGAAGAACTGTACAAAAAAGATCTTCACGACCCAGATAATCACGATGGTGTGATCACTGACCTAGAGCCAGACATCCTGGAATGTGAAGTCAAGTGGGCCTTAGAAAGCATCACTATGATCAAAGCTAGTGGAGGTGATGGAATTCCAGTTGAGCTATTCAAAATCCTGAAAGATGATGCTGTGAAAGTGCTGCACTCAATATGCCAGCAAATTTGGAAAACGCAGCAGTGGACACAGGACTGGAAAAGGTCAGTTTTCATTCCAATCCCAAAGAAAGGCAATGCTAAAGAATGCTCAAACTACCACACAATTGCACTCATCTCACATGCTAGTAAAGTAATGCTCAAAATTCTCCAAGCCAGGCTTCAGCAATATGTGAACTGTGAACTTCCTGATGTTCAAGCTAGTTTTAGAAAAGGCAGAGGAACCAGAGATCAAATTGCCAACATCTGCTGGACCATGGAAAAAGCAAGAGAGTTCCAGAAAAGCATCTATTTCTTCTTATTGACTATGCCAAAACCTTTGACTGTGTGGATCACAACAAACTGTGGAAAATTCTGAAAGAGATGGGAATACCAGACCACCTGATCAGCCTCTTGAGAAATTTGGATGCAGGTCAGGAAGCAACAGTTAGAACTGGACATGGAACAACAGACTGGTTCCAAATAGGAAAAGGAGTATGTCAAGGCTGTCTATTGTCACCCTGTTTATTTAACTTATATGCAGAGTACATCATGAGAAACGCTGGACTGGAAGAAACACAAGCTGGAATCCAGATGGCCAGGAGAAATATCAATAACCTCAGATATGCAGATGACACCACCCTTATGGCAGAAAGTGAAGAGGAACTCAAAAGCCTCTTGAGGAAAGTGAAAGAGGAGAGTGAAAAAGTTGGCTTAAAGCTCAACATTCAGAAAACGAAGATCATGGCATCCGGTCCCATCACTTCATGGGAAATAGATGGGGAAACAGTGGAAACAGTGTCAGACTTTATTTTTCTGGGCTCCAAAATCACTACAGATGGTGACTTCAGCCATGAAATTAAAGGGCGCTTACTCCTTGGAAGGAAAGTTATGACCAACCTAGATAGCATATTCAAAAGCACAGACATTACTTTGCCAACAAAGGTCCATCTAGTCAAGGCTATGGTTTTTCCTGTGGTCATGTATGGATGTGAGAGTTGGACTGTGAAGAAGGCTGAGCGCCGAAGAATTGATGCTTTTGACCTGTGGTGTTGGAGAAGACTCTTGAGAGTCCCTTGGACTGCAAGGAGATCCAACCAGTCCATTCTGAAGGAGATCAGCCCTGGGATTTCTTTGGAAGGAATGATGCTAAAGCTGAAACTCCAGTACTTTGGCCACCTCATGCGAAGAGTTGACTCATTGGAAAAGACTCTGATGCTGGGAGGGATTGGGGGCAGGAGGAGAAGGGGATGAAAGAGGACGAGATGGCTGGATGGCATCACTGACTCGATGGAAGTCAGTCTCAGTGAACTCCGGGAGTTGGTGATAGACAGGGAGGACTGGCGTGCTGCGATTCATGGGGTCTCAAAGAGTCTGACACGACTGAGCGCCTGGTCTGATCTGATGAATATAGGTAACAGTCAAGGTAACAGATAGATTCCAGTGATTGAATCTAGCTTACAGTGTCCCTGATGAACGATGGATAAAGGCCCATACTCTTATACAAGAGGCAGTGAACAAAGCCATCCCAAAGAAAAAGAAGGCAAACTGGTTATATTGGGAAGCTTTACATATAGCTGAAGAAAGAAGAGAGCAAAAGGAAAGTTAAAGGTACATCTAACTAAATGCAGAGTTCTGAAGAAGAGCATGCAGAGACCAAAAAAAAAAAAAAAAAAAGATCTTGAAGGTCTTGAAGAAGGTCTTCAATGAACAGTGCATAAGACTAGAAGAAAAAAAAAGGGGTGGGGGTGGGGGGAGGTGGAGACCTCTTCAGAAAAACTGGAACTATCAAGGGAACATTTCACTCAAGATAAAGGACACAATAAAGGACAGAAATGGTGGAGACCTACTAGACCCTGAAGAGATGAAGAAGAGATTGAATGAATATATGGAAGAACTGTACAAAAAGATCCAGATGAGCAACTGTATGAAAGGCTCAAGTGAACCAGATTACTATGATGGTGTTGTCAGTCACCTAGAGACTGGCATTCTGGACTGCAAAGAGCACTTTAGGAAGCACTGCTGTTAACAAAGCTAGTGGATGCAATAGATGCAGTAGAACTATTCAAAACCCTAGAAGATGATGCCATCATTGCATTCACTATGTCAGCAAATCTGGAACACCCAGCAGTGACTACAGGACTGGACTGGACACAGGACAGGGCACAGGTCAGTCTTCATCCCAATTTCGAAGAAGTCCAGTAAAATATATCTGCTAACCATCAGACTATTGCACTTTCTCCCATGCTAGTAAGGTCATGCTAAAAAGCTTGCATGTTAGGCTTTAGCATTATGCAAGCCAAGAACTTCAAGATGTCCAGGCTGGGTTTAGAAAAGGAAGAGGCACCAGAGATCAAATTGACCACCTTTACTGCATTACAGAGAAAGCAAAGGTATTCCAAAATAATACCTACCTCTGTCTCATCAACTGCATCAAATCCTTTGGCTATGTGGATCATCACAAACTGTAGAAAGGTCTTCAGGAGGTGGGAGTACCAGACCATCTTACCTGTTCCCCCAAGAAACCACCTGTATGTGGTTCAAGAAGCAACAATAAGTACCCTGTAAGGAACAACTGGTCGGTTCAAATATTAAAAAGGGGTACGACACGGCCATCTGCAGTAACCCTACTTGTTGAACCTGTATGTTGAGCATATCATGAGAAATGCCAGGCTGGCTGATTTACAAGCTGTAATCAAGATAGGCAGAAGAAACTTCAGCAACCTCGTATATACAGATGAAACACTATAATGGCAGAAACTAAAGAGAAACTTAGAGCCTGTTAATGAGTGTGAATGATGAAAGGGTATCTTAAAAATTAAACAAGCTTATGGCATCTGGCCCCATTACTTCACAGCAAATAGATGGTGAAAGGTGAAAGTAGTGACAGATGTTCTCTTCTTGGGTTCTAGTGTCCCTGATGATGTTGACGGCAGTCATAAAACCAGAAGGTGATTGCTTCTTGGAAGGAGAGCAATGACAAATCTGTAAACTGTGTTGAAAAGCAGAGATATTACTCTGCCAACAAGGGTCCTTATGGTCAAGGCTATGGTATTCCTAGTGGTCACATAAAGCTGCAAGAATTTGACCTTAAATATCCAAAGCACCAGTGAAATGATGCCTTGAAGTCTAGTTCTGGAGAAGACTCCTAAAAGTCCCTTGGACTGCAAGGAGATCAAAGCAGTCAATGTTAATGGGGATCAACCCTGAATACTCGGTGGAAGGACTGATGCTAAAGCTGAAGCTCCAGTATTTTTGTCATCTGATGGGAACAGCTGACTCATTGGAAATGTCCCTGTTGCTGGGAAAGATTGAGGGGAGAAGGAGAGGAGGGCATGAGGGGACTCCATCAGAGGCTGGATGGCATCACTGGTGCAGTGGACAAGAACTTGGGCAAACTCCGGGAGATGGTGTGAGACAAGAAATCCTGGCATGTTGCAGTCCAGGGAGTTGCAAAGAATCAGACCTGACTGGTTGGCCAAACGACAGCAGTGACATTGAGATATAGAAATGTTCATCACAGCACTGTTTATAATAGCCAGGACATGGAAGCAACCTAAATGCCCATCAGCAGATGAATGGATAAGAAAGCTGTGGTACATATACACAATGGAGTATTACTCAGCCATTAAAAAGAATACATTTGAATCAGTTCTAATGAGGTGGATGAAACTGGAGCCTATTATACAGAGTAAAGCCAGAAAGAAAAACACCAATACAGTATACTAATGCATACATATGGAATTTAGAAAGATGGTAACAATAACCCTGTGTACGAGACAGCAAAAGAGACACTGATGTGTATATCAGTCTATGGACTCTGTGGGAGAGGAAGAGGGTGGGGAGATTTGGGAGAATAGCAGTGAAACATGTATAATATCATGTATGAAACGAGTTGCCAGTCCAGGTTTGATGCACGATACTGGATGGTTTGGGCTGGTGCACTGGGACGACTCAGAGGGAGGGTATGGGGAGGGAGGAGGGAGGAGGGTTCAGGATGGGGAACACAGGTATACCTGTGGTGGATTCATTTCGATATTTGGCAAAACTAATACAATATTGTAAAGTTTAAAATAAAATTGAATTTAAAAAAAAAAGAAAAAGAAATGTTATTCCTGCACAGCTGGATCTCTCTTCTGCTTTTTTGTGTTACCCTTGCTCTCCAGAAAAAACTTGTACTTCTTACAGCACATTTAAACTTGAATTTCCTCAGTCTCTTTTCATAATACAGTTAGTCTCTTCTGGGAGTACTGTACAGCTCAGTCTTTAGGCTATGACTGTCACCCTCTACAGCATCTCTGTGCTACTGCTCCAGAGTTGGGACAGGAATTTTATTCTTACAATGTCATTCCCATACAAGTAAGACTGTAGTCTAGGGGGCAGGAGGAGATGAGGCATCACTGGTCTTATTGGTTTGTCTCTTCCATTATGGAATCTCTGCTCTACAGTGAAGCTGGTGTGCAAATTGTTGAAGCCTAGTATTCTCAGCTTAATTTGCATGGGGTAGACATTATGTCCTATGATTGTGAGCTGGGGAAATAAAGGAGTCTTTTATTGCTTAGAAATACCTTCTACAATAGAACTGGGGAGGATAAAGAGTGCTGGATCCACTCCTCCTGAAAGCAAATCATTGTCTTCAATGAAATCTGGAATAGAGCAAGTCCTATATAATTATTTATACCCATGCTGCACTGAGCTAGGAAAAGTGGGAGGTGGGGAATAGGCCATGGTTCAAATGCCAAAGACTTTAGCTGATCTTACTAAGATTTACTAGGTTTTCTTGAATAAATGTTTTCCTAGGGCCTTGCTTGATGGTGTCCTGAATAGGAATCTGCCTAACAATGCAGGGGACACAGGTTCAATAATGGTCCTGGTCTATGAAGATATCACATGCCACGAAGCAACTAAACCACTGCACTGTAACTACTGAGCCCCTGCTCTAGAGCCTGTGTACTGCAACTATTGAAGCCTGCAGGCCAAGAACCTATGCTCAAAAGGAAAAGAAACCACCACAGTGAGAAGCCCTAGCATCACAACAATGAGTAGCTCCAGGTTGCTGCAACTAGAGAAACCCCCAGGGCAGCAATGAACCCGGTGCAACTAAAATTTAAAAATAAATAAATAAAACGATTTAAAACATGTTTCTCCATTTTCTGTAGTCTTTAGAGCAATTTCTAGATATATTAAATATTTGCTTTTTTTTTTTTTTAACCAGTTATGGTTGTTTTGCTGATAGATAGGAAGCACAGAACTTCTTATGCTGCCACAATTCTAGACATGCTTTTTCAAATAATGTATTTTTACAGTGAATGAATCTATGGCACTTAGACCATGAAAAGAATAAACTGTTCCCATTCCAGGTTTAATGCTGTATGTATTTTATTTAACCTAAGTATTTCCTAATTTATAACTTGGTGACATTATATACCTCTTCTCAGACTGTGGTGAGGATTGAAGACTATTGAAATAGTGTTATATAAAGCACATAGGATAGGAATTATCTAATGGTAGACATTCAGTGTCACTTTTCTCACCTTCAAGGAAATGACTGTCTCAGGCTGGATAGCAATTTTGGTTACACAGTGTGGAATATGTCTTTTCTGTGTGCAGAACTGGACTGAGGGTGGGTAGACAACTGGATGCATGGGTGGATGGTGAGTGATTTCTAAGGTTGAAATTATTGATTTACCAATATTAAAAATAAGGGGATGAGGCCCTTCCAACCATCCTAGAATATGACCCTTTGTAATTGAGCAGAGCTCTTACCCATGGAGCCCATCCTCAATCACTTATGCCCAAGATAAGCTAAGTGAAGTCGCAGACTTGTCTGACTCTGTGACCCCATGGACTGTATCCTCCATCCATGGGATTTTCCAGACAAGAATTCTAGAGTGGGTTGCCATTTCCTTCTCCAGGGAATCTTCCCACCCCAGGGATTGAACCTGGGTCTCCCGCATTGTAGGCAGATGCTTTTACCATCTGAACCACCAGGGACTGCTCAAGACAGGATCCTAGCAAACTCCTATTATTCCTTAGTTGCTCTGAGAGCCTAAGACAGGGAATTCCAAGTAAGAGCCTAAGATGGAATTCCAAGACCCTAAGACAGGGAATTCCAAGTAACAAGTTAGGACATCCCTAGATGGCAGGAGACAGATGGCCAAGAAGGGAACCGTGGCTTAAGGCACTCTATACATACTAAGCATTTGGGAAATATGTCCCTTAAAACTATCATAATGCAAGACAAAAGCTTTGACATAGTAAAGCAGAAGTAGGTGTTGTTCTGGAACTCTCGTTTTTTCAATAACCCAACGAATGATGACAATTTGATCTCTGGCTCCTCTGCCTTTTCTAAACGAGCTTGAACATCTGGATGTCCATGTTTCACATACTGTTGAAGCCCAACTTGGAGAATTTTGAACATTACTTTGCTAGCATGTGAGATGAGTAAAATTGTTCAGGCTTTCTAGCCAAAGCCTTTGTATGGATCACAGCAAACTGGAAAATTCTTTCCAGTGATGGATATACCAGACAACTTTACTTGCCTCCTGAGAAATCTGTATGCAGGTCAAGAAGCAATAGTTAGAACTGGAAATGGAACAACAGACTGGTTCCAAATAGGAAAAGGAGTACGTCAAGGCTGTATATTGTTACTCTGCTTATTTAACTTATATGCAGAGTATATCATGCAAAATGCCAGGCTGGATGGAGCACAAGCTAGGATCAAGATTCCTGGGAGAAATAATCAATAACCTCAGATACGCAGATGATACCACATGCCAGAAAGCGAAGAACTAAAGAGCCTCCTAATGAAACAGAAGAGTGAAAAAGTTGGCTTAAAACTCAACATTCAGAAAACTATGATCATGGCATCCTGTCCCATCAGTTCAGTTCAATTCAGTTCAGTCACTCAGTCGTGTCTGACTCTCTGCAACCCCACAAACCTCAGCAAGCCAAGCCTCCCTATCCATCACCAACTCCCGAAATCCACCCAAATCCATGTCCATCGAGTTGGTGATGCCATCCAACCATCTCATCCTCTGTCATGCCCTTCTCCTCCTGCCTTCAATCTTTCCCAGCACCACTATCTTTTCAAATGAGTCAGTTCTTCACATCAGGTGGCCAAAGTATTGAGGTTTCAGCTTCAACATCAGTCCTTCCAATGAACACCCAGGACGGATTTCCTTTAGGATGGACTGGTTGGATCTCCTGTAGTCCAAGGGACTCACAAGAGTCTTCTCCAATACCACAGTTCAAAAGCATCAATTCTTCAGCACTCAGCTTTCTTTATAGTCCAACTTTCACATCTATACATGACCACTGGAAACACCATAGCCTTGACTTTTTCTGGGCTCCAAAATAACTGTAGATGGTGATTGCAGCCATGAAATTAAAAGACGCTTACTCCTTGGAAGGAAGCTTGTGACCGACCTAGACAACATATTGGAAAGTGGAGATATTGTTTTGCCAACAAAGGTCCTGTCCCATCACTTAATGGCAAAAAGATGGGGAAACAATGGAAACAGTGAGAGACTTTATTTGGGTTCCAAATCACTGCAGATGGTGATTGCAGCCATGAAATTGAAAGACACTTGCTCCTTGGAATAAAAACTATGACCAACCTCGACAGTGTACTAAGAAGCAGAAACATTTATTTGCCAACAAAGGTCTGTCTAGGCAAAGCTATGCTTTTTTCAGTAGTCATGTATGAATGTGAGAGATGGACTATAAAGATAGCTGAGCACCAAAGAATTAATAATTTTGAACTGTGATGTTGCAGAAGAATCCTGAGAGTCCCTTGGACTGCCAGGAGATCAAACCAGTCAATCCTAATGGAAATCAGTCATGAATATTCATTGAAAGGACTGATGCTGAAGCTAAACTCTTAATACTTTGGCCACATGATATGAAGTACTGACTTATTGGAAAAAACCCTAATGTTGGGGAAAATTGAAGGCTGGAGGAGAAGGAGACAACAGAGGATGAGATGGTTGGATGGCATCACTGACTTGATGGACAGGAGTTTGAGCAAGCTCTGGGAGTTGGTGATGGACAGGGAAGCCTGGCATGCTACATTCCAAGGGGTTGCAAAGAGTTGGACACAAATGAGCAACTGAAGTCAAGTGAATTCAAAAAAAAAAAAACACAAAGATTCAATTTTAGAAAATGTAGGGTCATATTGCTTGAAGGTCAATAAACCAATGCCGCTAGTGGGTCAGGAGTTCCAGAGGTCTTTTTGCAAGGTTTATCTCTATGCCAAGGTCCACATGGTTGGCATAGACAGTTCTAATAGGGACTTGTACTTTATGACAGATCAGATCAGATCAGTCACTCAGTCGTGTCCGACTCTTTGCGACCCATGAATCGCAGCACGCCAGGCCTCCCTGTCCATCACCAACTCCCAGAGTTCACTCAGACTCATGTCCATTGAGTCAATGATGCCATCCAGCCATCTCATCCTCTGTCATCCCCTTCTCCTCCTACCCCCAATCCCTCCCAGCATCGGAGTCTTTTCCAATGAGTCAACTCTTCGCATGAGGTAGCCAAAGGACTCCATAAATATTTGATTACAAGTTCTAATATATTTTCTGAACTGGGGAAGGAAATACAAGGGCCTGAAGACTTACTCAGTCACCAAGTATGGGAATGCCTACTAAACTTCCCTATCCTGGGGAAGTCACCCCAATTTCTCATGATTTTGTTTCAAATTTGGCCTTCTAAAATTTTCATAGTAAAAAAGTGGTAAAATATTAACATTAAAAACACACACCTTATATATGACTAGTTCAGTTCAGTCGCTCAGTCATGTCTGACTCTTTGCGACCCCATGAATCGCAAAAAAAAAGAGTCGGACATGACTGAGCGACTGAACTGAACTGAGCTGAATTGAACTGAACTGAACTGAAAAGGAATCAGTAGCAGAATATCTGAAGCAGAAAAGCAAATCAGTGTGCTGGAAAATAAAATGGCGGCTATAACTGCTGAAGAGCAGAGTAAAATAAAAGGAATCAGAATAATGTAGGATAGTTTCAGAGATGTCTGGGACAATATTAAATGCACCAATATTTGAATTATGGTGGGCCCAGAAAAGGAGAGAGAAAGGATATGAGAAAATTTTTGAAGAAATTATGGTTGAAAATTTCCCCAAAAAGGAAAAGGAAAGAGTCAATCAAGTCCACACGAGGCACAAAGAGCCATATACAGGATAATCCCAGAGAGAAACATGACAAAATACATACTAAATAAAATAGTGAACACTAAACAAAAAGAAAGAATATTAAAAGCAGAAAGGGAGAAGCAACAAGTAATATACAAGGGAAGCCCTATATCCTTAAGAGCTGTTCTTTCAGCAGGAGCTCTGAAGTCCAGCAGGCAATGGCAGAATATATTTAAAGTACTGAAAGCGAAAAACCTACAACCAAGATTACCATACCCAACAACGATCTCAAATAAAATTGAAAGAGAAATCAAAAGCTGTTCAGACAAGCAAAAGTTAAGACAATTTAGTACCACGAAGCTAGCTTTATAACAAATGTTAAGGGGAATTATATAGTTAAGAAATGCAAAGAAAAAAATCTACAAAACCAACCACATTCAATTAAAATGTCAACAGGAACATATATATCAATAATTACCTTATATGTAAATGGGTTAAATTCTCTGAACAAAAGACACATACTGGCTGAATGAATATGAAAGCAAGACACACCTAAAGACATATATAGACTGAAAGAGGATGGAAAAGTATATTCCATGAAAATGGGAAGAAAAAAAAAACTGGAGTAACAATCCTCTTATCAGACAAAATAGACTTGAAACTTAAGAAGATTTCAAGAGATATCAAAGGACACTATGTAATGATCAAGGTATGTCTCCAAGAGGAAGACAAAACAATTGTAAATATCTATGTACCCAACATAGGAGGACCTCAATACATAAGACAAACACTAACAGACATAAAAGGAGAAATTGACAGAAATACAATCATAGTAGGAGACTTTAACACCCCACTCACACCAATGGACAGATCATCAAGAGAAAGTTAATAAGGTAACACGTGTCTTAAATGATACATAAGATGAGCTGGATTTCATTGATATCTTCAAGACATATCCAAATGCAGAAGAATACATCTCCTTCTCAAGTGCACATGGAATATCCTCCAGTATAGACCACAATTTGGCCACAAATTAAACCTCAGTAAATTTAAGAAAATTATCGTATCAAGCATCTTCACCAACCACAATGCTATGAAACTAGATAACAATTACAGGAAAAACAGTGTAAGAAGCACAAACACGTGGAGATTAAACAACGCATTTCTAAATAACCAACAGGTTACTGAAGAAATCAAAAGAGGAAACAAATTCTTAGAAAGACCTGTGGCAGATTCGTTTTGATATTTGGCAAAACTAATACAATTATGTAAAGTTTAAAAATAAAATAAAAAAAAAGAAATGACAATGAAAACACAACTCAAAACCAATGGGATGCATCAAAAGCAGTAAGAGGGAAGCTTACAGCAATACAGTCCTACCTCAAGAAACAAGAAAAACGTCTAATAGACAACCGAACTCAACACCTAAAACAACTGGAAAAACAAACAAAACAAAGAAAAACCCAAAATTAGTAGAAGGAAAGAAATCATAAATATCCGAGCAGAAATAAAAGAAATATAGTAAAGATTAATAAAACTAAAAGCTTTTTCTTTGAGAAGATAAACAAAATGGACAAACCTTTAGCTTGAGTTATCAAGATAAATAGAAGAATCAAACCAACAAAATTAGAAACAAAAAAGGAGATGGTACAACAGACAATGCAGAAATACAGAGGATTATAAGAGACTAATCCTATAAGAGACTATCATGAATCTGTGGCAATAAAATGGATAACCTAGAAGAAATGGACAGATTCCTAGAAAAGCTCAATCTTCCAAGACTGAACCAGGAAGAAATAGAAATTAGGAACAACCCAATTACAAGTTCAAAATTGAAGCTCTAATCAAAAGTCTCCCCAAAGACAAAAGCCCAGGAGCAGATGACTTAACAGGTGAATTCTATCAAATATTTAGAGACAAGCTAATGCCTATCCTTCCAAAACTCTTTCAAAAAATTTCCTAGGAAGGAACACTTCTGAACTCATTCTACAAGGCTACCATTACCCTGATACCAAAACCAGACAATGAGAAAACCAAAAACAAAACTACAGACAAATATCAATGATGAATATAGATGCAAAAACCCTCAACAAAATTTTAGCAAACAGAATTCAACAATATATCAAGCTTATACAACATGATCAAGTTGGGTTTATTTCAGGGACACAAGGATTCTTCAATATACACAATCAATGTGATACACCATATTAAAAAATCAAAGTATAAAAACCATATTTTTATCTCAATAGATGAAGAAAAAAGCCTTTGATAGAATTTAGCACTCATTTATGATTAAAATCCTTCAAACAATGGACATAGAAGGAACCTACCTCCACATAGTAAAGGTCATATATGGTAAGAACACAGCAGATATTATTCTCAATGGTGAAACACTGAAAGCGTCCCCACTAAGATAAGGGTGTTCAATTTCACCAATATTCAACATAGTTTTGGAAGTCCTATCTATGGCAATCAGAGAAGAAAAAAAATCAGTGATAAATCAGAAAAGAAAAAGTTCACACTGTTTGTGGATGACATGATTCTGTACATAGAAAGTCCTAAAGATATTTTCAGAGAATTACCACAGCTAATCAGTGAATTTAGCAAACTGGCAGGATACAAAATCAATACACAGAAATCGCTTGCATTCCTCTATACTAACAATTAATAATCAGAAAGAGAAATTAAAGAATCAATCCAATTCACCACTGCAAGGATAAAATATCTTGGAAAAACTCACCCAAGGAGGCAAAAGAACTGTATACAGAAAACTATAAAACACTAGTGAAAGAAATCAAACTCCAATAAACAGATGGAGAGATATTCTATGTTTCTGAGTAGGAAAACAGAGAAGGCAATGGCAACCCACTCCAGTACTCTTGCCTGGAAAATCCCATGGACAGAGGAACCTGGTAGGCTACAGTTCATGGGGTCACTGGAAGTTGGACACAACTGAGCGACTTCACTTTCACTTTTCACTTTCATGCATTGGAGAAGGAAACTGACAATACTATCAAATGCAATGTGTAAGTTCACTGTAACCCCCAATCCATATGGAAACTCAAAAAAAAATGGATAGCCAAGAGTCCTGAGAGAGAAGAACGGAGCTGGAGGAAGCAACCTTACTAACTTCAGATTATATTACAAAGCTACAGTCATCAAGAAATTGTAGTACTGGCACAAAACCTGAAATATAGATCAATGCAACAAGATAGCGAAAGGTTGTTGTTGAATCACACAAAGACACCGGGATTCTTGACCCCTGGAGAAGAATTCAATCTGGAGCCAGAGACGAGGCTTCATCATTCAGAGCATTTGTGTAATAAAGTTTTATTAAAGTATAAAGGAGATAGAGAAAGCTTCTGACATAGGCATCAGAAGCCGGCAGAAGAATATCCCCCTGCTACTCTTCACCTGGATGTTATATAGTTACTAGCAGTTGGTTAATGAAAGAAAGGAATGTCTTAAAATTAGAATGTCACCAGGCCCCTCACCCATAAGATGCGTTTTGGGGTAATCTTGGCACGAGAAGGGCAGACCACCACACAAATAGTTTCATTTACATAGATTAGGGAAACAATATCTGAGTAGTTTGTCAAGTAGGTTCTGAGCCAAGAGGCGGAACCAACTTGAAGACAGAGTTTAGGGGTAAATGCATAGTACATTAGCATTCAGATCAGTTCAGTTCAGTCCCTCAATCATGTCCAACTCTTTGTGACCCTATGAATCGCAGCACGCCAGGCCTCCCTGTCCATCACCAACTCCCAGAGTTCACCCAGACTCATGTCCATTGAGTCAGTGATGCCATCCAGCCATCTCATCCTCTGTCATCCCCCTTTCCTCCTGCCCCCAATCCCTCCCAGCATCAGAGTCTTTTCCAATGAGTCAACTCTTCGCATGAGGTGGCCAAAGTACTGGAGTTTCAGCTGTAGCATCAGTCCTTCCAAAGAAATCCCAGGGCTGATCTCCTTCAGAATGGACTGGTTGAATCTCCTTGCAGTCCATGGGACTCTCAAGAGTCTTCTCCAACACCACAGGTCAAAAGCATAAATTCTTTGGCGCTAAGCCTTCTTCACAGTCCAACTCTCACATCCATACATGACCACAAGAAAAACCATAGCCTTGACTAGACGGACCTTTGTTGGCAAAATAATGTCTCTGCTTTTCAATATGATATCTAGGTAGGTCATAACTTTCCTTCCAAAGAGTAAGCATCTTTTAATTTCATGGCTGCAGTCACCATCTGCAGTGATTTTGGAGCCCCCAAAAATAAAGTCTGACACTGTTTCCACTGTTTCCCCATCTATTTCCCATGAAGTGATGGGACCGGATGCCATGATCTTTGTTTTCTGAATGTTGAGCTTTAAGCCAACTTTTTCACTTTCCACTTTCACTTTCCTCAAGAGGCTTTTGAGTTCCTCTTCACTTTCTGCCATAAGGGTGGTGTCATCTGCATATCTGAGGTTATTGATATTTCTCCTGGCCATCTGGATTCCAGCTTGTGTTTCTTCCAGTCCAGCGTTTCTCATGATGTACTCTGCATATAAGTTAAATAAACAGGGTGACAATAGACAGCCTTGACATACTTCTTTTTCTGCTTGGAACCAGTCTGTTGTTCCATGTCCAGTTCTAACTGTTGCTTCCTGACCTGCATCCAAATTTCTCAAGAGGCTGATCAGGTGGTCTGGTATTCCCATCTCTTTCAGAATTTTCCACAGTTTGTTGTGATCCACACAGTCAAAGGTTTTGGCATAGTCAATAAGAAGAAATAGATGCTTTTCTGGAACTCTCTTGCTTTTTCCATGGTCCAGCAGATGTTGGCAATTTGATCTCTGGTTCCTCTGCCTTTTCTAAAACTAGCTTGAACATCAGGAAGTTCACAGTTCACATATTGCTGAAGCCTGGCTTGGAGAATTTTGAGCATTACTTTACTAGCATGTGAGATGAGTGCAATTGTGTGGTAGTTTGAGCATTCTTTAGCATTGCCTTTCTTTGGGATTGGAATGAAAACTGACCTTTTCCAGTCCTGTGTCCACTGCTGCGTTTTCCAAATTTGCTGGCATATTGAGTGTAGCACTTTCATAGATCATCTTTCAGGATTTGGAATAGCTCAACTGGAATTCCATCACCTCCACTGGCTTTGTTTGTAGTGATGCTTTCTAAGGCTCAGTTGACTTTACATTCCAGGATGTCTGGCTCTAGGTCGTGTATTAGCTAGAAAAAATCTCAACTTGTTGGATGTTTGGAAATTTTTACAATAAAATATTCCTGAAGTACAGAACAAAAAAACAATGAAAACCAAATGCACATGAAGTATAAATCCAATTTTTAAAAATGAGCTGAAAAATGATGAGGAGGGAATGGACTAAAATATGAATTGTGGTGAAAGTAAACATGGTTTTGTTTCACTTACTTTTTCAACCTCCGTGCACTGATCAAGTTCTTTTCCTAATATCTACAGACTATATTTTCCATAATCAAAGTAGCATCACCTTCCCTCTGGCCCAAGGGAGACAGGCCTACTGGGCAGCAGCATCACCCTCCTTGTGCTCTCCTTCTCATGCCCTTGGCTTTGAGCACCTGCTGGCTTCCCAGAGTCCTCCAATCACAGCTCTAGAGATGTGTCCTCATTGACTTCACAGGACTGACCAATCCTATTGCTGACTCCTCTGTTTGGAGTCCCAGGTGCAGCCCCACCCATCCTGGCTTCATCTTGGCCCATCATGGTGCTACCTGCCTCCACTTTATATATATGCATATATATATATGTGTATATATATATATATATATATATATATATATATATATATATATATATATATATATATATATATATATATATATATATATGTATATACATATATGTATATATATATGTATACATATATGTATATATATGTATACATATATGTATACATATATGTAATATATATGTATATATATGTATGTATATATATACATATATACATATATATATATGTATGTATATATGTATGTATACATAATATATATGTATATATATATATGTATACATACATACATACATACATACATATATGTATACATATATATATGTATACATATATATATATATGAAATGGCAACCCTCTGCAGTACTCTTGCCTGGAAAATCCTATGGATGGAAGAGCCTGTAGCCCTCCATGGGGTCGCAAAGAGTCAGACACAATTAAGTGACTTCACATCATCACACACACACACATATATGATAAATAAATAAATATATGTGTGTATGTATTCGAGGACAAAGTAAAAAGCTTATTGAAAAGTACATGTGGAAAGCCACCAGATGAAATTAGAGAGTCGCTGCCCTATGATTTATTTTAACCTCACCCTCTAGGGTCCTAGAGTTTTTGTCCCTCATTTAAGTGTCTTATTTTACATAATGAAGCTAAAAGGGGGAAATTTGACATAACTTTCTTTGTAGTAAAGTTGCTGCTTTGCTAATAAACACTAAACAAGGAATTATAAAATGACAATGGAGAAATATTTAGAAGATAGCTCACAAAGGGCTCATTTACCTAATTTATGCAGATTCCAAAGGTAAAGTAAGAGGTGAAAAATCTAATAAAAGACAAACATGAAGTGAACAAAGGATGAGAGAAATACAAATTACCCAGGAAAAAAAAAAGAAAAAAAGAAAAATTAACAAAAACAGGAGAAAATGTTGAACCTAATTGGTAATAAAAGAAATGCAAACCAAAACAATAATGGAATACGATTTCTCATCATGCAAACTGCCAAAAGTTTGATGAGAAAGTTTAGATACCAAATTCGCCCTCCAAACTGAGGATGAGGGCTTAAAAAATGAGGGCTTCTGCATTGTACTTTCTGAATGACAACTTGAAAATATCTAGTCAATTTATAAACCCATGGAGCCACATAGCAAGACCCTGTTTGGAATTTACACTGCAGAAATATTTATGCAATTACACAAAGATTATATATGTGATGTTCAATGCAATATTTTTTTTTTCCCCATCATCCTAGAAAATCTCTTTGTTCCCCTTCCCCACACTGCCCTTCTCCCATTTGATGCCTGTTCTCAGTTCTATCAATCTAGATTAGTTTTGCCCCATCTAGAACTTCCTATAAATGGAGCCTATATTAGGTACTCATGTATAGCTTTACAACATTGTCTTACTTTCTGCTGTACAGCAAAGTAAACCACCTGTGCGAGCACGCGCATGCCTGTGTGTGTGTGTATCCCTATTTTTGAATTTCCTTCCCAAGTAGGTAACCACAGAGCACTGAGGACAGTCCCCTGTGCTATACAGATGGTTCTCATTGATTCAGTTCAGGTCAGTCCTTAAGTCGTGACCAGCTCTTTGTGATCCCATTGACTGCAGCACGCCAGGCTTCCCTGTCCATCTTCAGCTTCCAGAGCTTATTCAAACTCATGTCCATTGCATTGGTGATGCCATCCAAACATCTCATCAGCTGCCATCCCCTTCTCTTCCCACCTTCAATCTTTCCCAGGATCAAGGTCTTTTCAAACGAGTCAGTTCTTCGCATCAGTCGGCCAAAGTATTGGACTTTATCTTCAGCATCAGTCCTTCTAATGTATATTCAGAACTGATTTCCTTTAGGATGAACTGGTTGAATCTCCTTGCAGTCCAAGAGAATCTCAGGAGTCTCCTCTTCATCATCACAGTTCAAAAGCATCAGGTCTTCTGTGCTCAGCTTTGTAGAGTCCAACATTCAAAAAATAGAAGAAAAAAAAAAAAAAAAAAAAAGACGGACGTTTGTTGACAAAGTAATGTCTCTGATTTTCAATATGCTGTCTAGGTTGCACACATATTTCTTCCAAGAATCATGCGTCTTTTAATTTCATGGCTGCAGTCATCGTCTGCAGTGATTTTACAGCCCCAAAATAAAGTCTGTCATTTCCCCTTGTTTCCCCATCTATTTGCCATGAAGTGATGGAACTGGATGCCATGACCTTAGTTTTCTGAATGTGGAGTTTTAAGCCAACTTTTTCACTCTCCTCTTTCACTGTCATCAAGAAGCTCTTTAGTTCTTCTTCCCTTTCTGCTATAAGGGCAGTGTCATCTGCAGATCTGAGGTTATTGATTTTTCTCCTGGCAAACGTCCATCTTTTTTTTTTTTTCCCCAGTAGTCATGTATGGATGTGAGTATTGGACTCTACAAAGCTGAGCACAGAAGACCTGATGCTTTTGAACTGTGATGATGGAGAAGACTCTTGAGATTCCCTTGGACTGTAAGGAGATCCAACCAGTCCATCCTTTAAAGGAAATCAGGATCCAGGTCAGATGCTC